>NW_017673522.1:0-80330 GCF_001879085.1 Nicotiana attenuata | reverse complement strand
AAATCCTATTGGAGAAGGTATCTAGACTGGCTTACTCGAGCGGACATCTCGAGCCGAGGAGGGTCAGCGTACCGGTAGCATTGCTTTTCGGCTTTGCTAATGGTGCTCCCCGCCTAAAACATGTGTGACTAAAAATCCTTCACCGGGTGACAAACACCTCGGCTATGTCAAAGAAAGCGGGCTATGTCAAGCGAATGCCCAATTTTTAATTTCAAGAAGACTCAGAGGGGGTGCGTGAGAAGACAGTTTATATGTACAATTCAACAATATTGAAGCAGTAAAAAGCGAACAGGTAGCACATTAGGCACAAATAAATCACAATATATACAAAATTAATAAAGCCAAATAAAAGTCAACATGTACAAGCTCGAATTCTAGTTCTCCCCAGCAGAGTCGCCAGAGCTGTCACACCCCTTTTCTACCCCACAAAAAGAATATAATATAAGTGTGGATTTGTGGGTTAAAGAGTTTTTCCAATTAAAGTGACAATTTTGAAATAGGGATTATTTTATTGTTCAGAGTCGCCACTTGGAATTGATTTTTGGGTGTTCCAAGTCACCTTTTATTTGAATCCCTTATTCAAAGGAAAATTTGACTCTTTTATTATTGGTCTGCGAAAACAAAGTCCGGGTAAGGAATTCTATTGACCGGGGAGAAGGTGCAAGGCGTTCCCCGACTCCCGTGGTTCTAGCACGGTTGCTTTATTGACTTAAAACTTGGCTGAATTAATTTTGGACAAAACTATGGTTACATGTTTTACCTATCCGCTTTTATCTCTGGATTATTAGAAAAATTAAAGAGTATTTTTGAATAATAAGATTAACCACACTGTGCAAGCGAATGCGTGATCGACGAAATTTATTATTTAGTCATAACAGCGCTACGCAAGCGAATCCGCATTCATGACAAACGATCATTAGCACATTATTTACTTTTGAAAAAATTATTACAATTGCGCTTTGAGGAAAAATTAACTTTATGGAAATTTATTAAATGTCACTACCGCGCTACGCAAGCGAATCCACGGTTGAAAAAGATAAAACGCACCTATTAGCTGCCTAACGTTTAAAATAATTTATTTGTGAAAACTAATTTCATCAGCGGAGCCTCACATTTAAAACATTGGGTCGATACTCAATTGAAAGAAAAATAGGCCGACAACTTATCCATCTTTATTGTGAAAGAATATAATCTTTTGTAAATAACAACAAACACCACCCAATATAATCCCACAAGTGGATACTCTTTTGTAAACTAAAAATAGTAAAATAACATATGGATATTTTATTGACATTGGACCTTATTATAATCTTATTATTATTGTTATTACTAGCGTAACTAGTATAGGCCAAACATTTTACAGAGAGAAAAATAAAAATTATATCTTAATGTTCATGCCTAAGACAAGCAATTTGTCGACAATTTTATGATTTAACTATAAGGCCATGTAAAGGCAATAAGAAATGGTAATTCAAAAAAAACAACATGATGAATTCTAGAAAGAAACTACGGCCAAGAGCCCTTTTAAATGTTAATGTTTCAATTAATTCTTTCATTAAACAATGTTTTGAATTACTACACCATGTAACATATCAACACCCAAAATAACACATGTAACCACATGACAACAAAAGATATTAAAAAAAGTTAGTGATATGCCTAAAAGGAAAATACTTTGCTCAAATACCACTGTTCTTCTCTTGAAGCACCATGGTGGTTCACTTATTTGATGCCTCGCTATTTTTGATATCTCTATTTTTTTCAGCATATAAAACTACTCTAAGTTAATAACTTTATACAAATTCTATAATCAAAATCAAAATACTAGTTTCTGGTAAAGACATCGTAAATACCTAACACAACTTACAGATCTAATAACTTGACAAAGAAATAATGAAACTAGAACTATTACATCACATATTTCAATACATGTATCAAAATAGTCAAAAGGAGCACAACATATTCATGGTATGAAACAGAATATAGAAGCTCGAATCATCTCTTTCTATTTCTCATTCATCATTGGATCCAGAATTATAACATCAGTTGAGGGAGTTACTTGAAACGGAAGAACACCAAAACACAGCAGAATGAAGTGAAATTCCAGCACAAATGACAGCAAAAACAGCAACAAGCAGCAACAAATCAGCAACTTTTAAACCGAGAAACACCCAGAAAAGACCCTTAAACTTAGTAACTTCAAAAGAAAAAGGATCCCAGCAATCAACTTCAATACTCTTATGCTTTTGAAAGGTTTTGGTCACAGAGAATGCACTCACAAAGCTCACCACTTTCAGCTTACTATTAAGTGTTTAGATCCTATTTTTACTCTCAAAGTTGCCTCTTTTTAGTGTATAAGAGATGTCTTTTTCAAGTGTGTTCAAGCAAACTTAAAAGATGTTATCAAATTCTCTCCTTTTTAGAGTGAAAGATGTTCTTTTTATAGGGGGAGGAAAGTCCTTGGGACAGATTTTTGTTTGGCTAAAAATCTGTCCAAAAATGATAGATTTTTGACCAAAAATCTGTCCAAAACCAGAATTTTGGTCAATGAACAGTATTTCTTACCAATTGTGGACAGAATTTTTGAGTATTGTACTCCAAAACAGTCCGCAAACAGGAAAAAGCAACCAAACCAAGAACCCTACACTCAAAGTATTCTCTTTTCTTTTCCCTTTCCTTCTTAATTTCCCAACCAGATTCTATGTTTAAACCAAACACATGACTCATATTACTCAAATCTTACTAAAAATACACTCATAACTGTTGAAGTGATAATACACTAAGTATTTCAATACAGACTATTCATTTAAGCATTCAACCTGTAATTATCACTTCATTAGAACAAATGAACTCTTGTCTTTTGAAAAGATCATGACTCAAACTAAACAAATTAAACCATCTCATGAATGAATCAAGACCACTGATGCCTTTTGAACGATGATCAATTAACACAAATAAACAAGCTAACTGAACTTCATAACCTATATCAATCAGTTAACACAAGAACTAACATAACAAAAACTAGGAGCTAATCATTCTGAACTGTCAAACGATGGTCCTAGAAGCAACATTGAAACAACTATCAACTGGCTAATCCCAAACCAAAACACGATTGAATCTAGCAAATACATCTAGTTAAACATGAAAGGATAAAACAAGGTAAACTAACAGAATTGATCATGTTCCCGGATATGCCAATCAAAACGGATAACACGACTAATACAAACAATACCAAACGGTGCATATTAACCAAAAGATTTTAAACTTTGAAACAAAATGCATAATTCAAACTAATATACATGAGTCGAAACCAACACTTAAAACTACCTATAAATTATATAAACAAATTGAACTAAAACTGAAACTTATTGAAAAATACTACCCAATTACGTGAGATTTAACAAGACGGAAACTAAAATACGATCCTAGTCTTAATAACAGAACCAAAAATCAGAAAAAATAAAAGAAAGGGATAGGGTGTATACCAAACGAGGGAAGTCGATGCCAAATCGATACGAGGAGATGCCGAGGACAACGAGCCGTGACTGCCCGACCTTGAGCGGGTATATTCTTTCTAGCACATGCCAAAACAAATGAGTTCTAGCGTTGTGCTAAAGAGAAACGAGCGTTTTTGGTCAGGAATAGTCTATAAATGAAGGGCCACTAACGGTCGTGGGCGGTCGACGGCAGGCGGAGCGATGGTGTGGCGGGCAGCGGGGTAATCGGGTCGGCAGTGATGGGTATTTTGGGGACATAAGTCGGAGATATGGAGTGAGGAGGAGAAAAGGAGGAAATAATGTGATTTCGGCGGAGATTAGAGGTGGCGAACGGCGGCGGGTGGCTGCTAGGGTTTCAGATTTGGCTAGATTTGTAAAGATTGTGAGGATTTAAAGGATTTGGTGCTTGGATTATGAAAGAGGAGGTTGAGAGGAAGAAAGGGTGAAATTTTGGGTGGTTTGGACGATGGTCGTCGATGGTGGGCGATTTCTGGCGGCGGAGCTGGCGGCAAACGGGCGGAGCTGCTGGGAGGAGAAAGAAAAGAGAGAGGAGAAGAAAAGGGGGAGAGGAGAAGAGAAATAAGGGGAAAATTGAGGCAATTTTCTGATTTTTAAGGGCTTATATACCTCTTGAGAGATCAAATATGGACCATTAGATCAAGGTGATCAACGGCTGAAATTGAATCTCCAATTCATTAAACGAAACGGCGTAGTTTCACCGTGAAACTACGTCGTTTAAGCTTACTTCTCAGGTGGGCTTCACCAGACCGGGTCAAACAGAATTGGGCCATTTATTTTGGGCTAATTTTTGGCTCTTAATTTTCTTTAAAATTAAAACTAGCACAATCCCCATCCCATTATCAAACCATTAAACAACTCTTAAAACCTATACATATACAAATAAGATCAAAACACACACACACACACACACACAACACACACACACACACAGCATACAATATACATATATATATATAATATATATATATATATATATATATATATATATATTGTGACGACCCGACCCGTCGTCTCATGTGTTACCGCTTCGTTTCCCCCATTTTTATGCTTCTTCATGTTTCGTTATCGGTATGTGGTGTGTTAGAGTTGATTTGGATTGGTTTTGATAAGAAATGAGACACTTAGTCTCTTTAAGGAAGGCTTAAGTTGGAAAAGTCAACCAGATGTTGACTATTGTGTTAGAGGGCTCGGATTTGAATTCTGATGATTCGGTTAGCTTCGGGGGTGATTTATGACTTAGGAGTGTGATCGAAATTTATTTTCGAGGTCCGGTGTAGAATTAGGCTTGAATTGGCGAAGTTAGCATTTTGGCGAATACCGGTTGATAGGTGAGATTTTGATCCGAGAGTCGGAATGGAATTCCGAGAGTTGCTATAGCTTCGTAGGTGATTTGGGATATGTGTGCAAAATTTGAGGTCATTCGGACGTGGTTTGGTTGGGTTTTTGATCGAGTGCGAGTTTCGGAAGAATTTGAAGAACTTAGGCTTGGATTTGATGTAATTTGATGCTTTTAGTGTTAATCGTGGTGTTTTGATGATTGGAACAAGTTTGGGTGATGTTTTAAGATATGTTGGTGTTTTTGGTTGAGGCCCGGGGGCCTCTGGGTGATCTCGGACGGCTAACGGGATGAAATTTGAGTTGAGGAATGGCAGATTTTTAGCTGGTATCTGATATGTTCGCTTCTGCGGCCATTTCCGCAAAAGCGGTTCCGCAGAAGCGTAATGGTGGTCGCAAAAGCGGTCAAGAGTTGAGTAGGGTAGTTCCGCAGAAGCGAAACCTTTTTTGCACAAGCGTGTCCACAGAAGCGGACGGGCGATCGCAGAAGCGATTTTGGCTATAGATGGAATTCCGCAGAAGCGATATCGCGAAGTGGGGATGAGGACCGCAGAAGCGGAAACCCGTGGAGCCAGAAGGGTTTTATATTCATTTTTGTTCCGTGAAGCTTATGTTATTTCCACCATTTTCAAGCGAGCTTGTGAGCTATTGGACGGAATTAAAGAGGGTTTCGACGGGAATTGATTGGAGGTGAGTCTCGTGACCTAGAATCATCATTTTATTGAAGAATCAACACCTAAATTCATGGAAATTTGATTAAAAATGGAAGGAACTAGGGCTTGACTTTTGAAATGGAAAAATTGGAGTTTGAGGGAGCATTGGAGCTCGGATTTTGGTAAATTTGATATGTATGGACTCGTGGCGAGGTAAGGAATCCATTGATGTTAACTTTCTAATTTTTCGAGGAGTGGGCCCGAGGCTCGGGTTGTGCTAATTTCGAGATTTTTGCTATTTTTTCGATTTGTTTTCGATTGTGTATTGTTCCCTTAGCATATTGTGATGTATTCGCTCTGATTTTGATTAGATTCGACGCGCGTGGAGGCCGATTTGAGGGGCAAAGGCGTCGCGAGCTAGAGATTTCACCGGTTCGAGGTGAGTAATACTTGTAAATGATATCCTGAGGGTTTGAAACCCCGGATTTGCACATCATAGTGCTGTATTGAGGTGACTTACACGCCGGATAGCGAGCGTGGGGTAGAGCACCATTGGGGATTGTGACTTGGTCCGTCCCGATTGATGTAATTACTACGTATTTGACTAAAACTACTTGTTATCATCACAATTTGGGCTGATTGCCATGTTTGGGCTTCGTGCCAACTATGTGAATCCTTCAGGGATCGATAACACTGTTTTCGCATTACTTTGCATATTATTTTATCTCGGTCCAGGGTTTTAATACTGTTTTGCAAACTCAGCCATTTTTTCTAAGATTTGAAAATTTAAACAATATTTTTATTGATGTTTTGAGCTGAGAACCATTATTTTGATATTGCCTAAGTGGCTTATGTGCATTTCTGGACTGAGCATGGATCGGGCTGCGCGCCGCAGCAGTGTTATAGTGATTTCTGGATGTATGGTTGGCTCGGGCTGCGCGCCGCAGCGGTACTGTATTAATATTGAGGCCGAGGGCCTGTTGATGCCACGAGATGGCTTGATTATTACGCTTGGGCTGTAGGAGCCCCTCCAGAGTCTGTACATACCCCCAGCGAGCACCGCCGACGTTAAATATGGATGGCTCGGGCTGCACGCCGCAGCGGTCATATGCATTGCATTGCACTTATGCATTGGTTCCTGTTTGTATTACGTGTCATGACATTCAGCACTCGCATTTCATTGGCTTCTATGCTACTTCTTGCACTGCTTACTTGATACCCTGGTGTTATTTGTTGATGGAGTGTTGTGCCCGAGGGGCTGACTTATGTGCTGACTTGCACTATCTGTTTCGCATTCATTTGCTTAACTGTTGAAAAAGACATTTTCAAAAGAGGTTTTAACTGAGCCCAGATAGATTTTCTAAAGGATTTCACGATCTTACTATTTTCTCAAAGGGTAGCACTGTTCTATATAGCATGATGGAGTGCCTTTCGTGATTTCTTGCTGCTCAGTTATTATTTACCTTTATTACTCACTGAGTTGGAGTACTCACCTTACTCCCTGCACCTCGCGTGCAGATGCAGGTAGTGGTTACCCGGTAGCGGGTTGAGCTGGTTGAGGATTTGCTATCGTAGCTGAGCAAGGTGACCGCCGGCGTTCGCGGCACCGGACTTCATCTTTTGATTCTAAACTTTATTCTGTATATTATTGACCTTGTGGTCGTGTTCAGGCTTCCTGAGATGCTCGTGACTTGTGACAACCCGGTCGGGCTGTGTTGGGTCGTATATATATCGATTGTTATTGTCATTAAGTTGTATTTATCTAATCATTTACGTTTAAAAAAATTTTTGAAAGAGGCGTTGTTGTTCTGTTGGCTGGCCTTGTCTTCACGAGAGGCGCCATCACGACCGGGTTGGGGATTGGGTCGTGATATATATATATAATGTAGAGGAAAAAGATGGGGCAAAAATTAGGCATTTACACATACAACCACTGTGGCAAGAAAGGACACATCAAAAGGTTTTGCCGCAAGTTGAATCAAGACACTAGAGAAGGAAAGAAAGCTGAAAATAACGAGAACAATGTTGCTGCTATTATTCGAGATGACCTTCTTTTTGCTTATGATGAAAACGTCATCAATTTGGTATCCCATGAGATGAGCTGGATAGTAGATTCTGGAGCTACCTCACATGTCACACCAAGAAAATATTTTTTTTCTCATCTTATACTCCTGTTGATTTTGGAGTGTTAAAGATGGCAATGCCAGTGAAGTTAAGTTGTTTGGTGTTGGCACAGTTTGTTTGAAAACTAATAATGGTTCAATGTTAGTTGTTCAAGATGTCAAGTATGCTCCAGACTTTCCTTTAAATTTGATCTCCGCAGGAAGATTAGACGATGAAGGTTACCATAATGCCCTCTTTAATGGCCAATGGAAGCTCACTAAGGGCTCGTTAGTAGTGGCTCGCGGTCTGGTTATTTATATGTGACACAGGGCTCTATTCTTAATGACTCAATAAATCTGGTGAAAGTGATACTTTATCAGAATTGTGGCACAGAAGATTGTGTCATATGAGCGATAGGGGGATTACGTGTTTGGCTAAGAAAAGTTTGATTTCTGGATTGAAACAAGCAAAGCTGAAAAGGTGTATCCATTGTTTAGCTGGCAAACAGAAAAGGGTTTCCTTTCATAGCAATCCTCCCTCAAGAGAGCCCGATTTATTGGAGCTAGTACACTCTGATTTGTGTGGTCCTTTTAAAGTAAAGTCAAAAGGTGGTGCACTTTACTTTGTGACCTTCATTGATGATCATTCACGTAAGCTCTGGGTGTATCCTTTGAAATCTAAAGATCAAGCACTTGGCGTGTTTAAGGAATTTCAAGCCTTAGCTGAGAGACAGACGGGGAAGAAATTAAAATGTATTCGCACTAATAATAGTGGTGAATATTGTGGTCCCTTTGATAACTATTGCAAGGAACAAGGAATTCGTCATCAGAAAACTCAGCCCAAGACGCCTCAATTGAATGGTTTGGCAGAGAGGATGAATAGAACTCTAGTTGAGAGAGTTAGATGGTTACTTTCAGAGGCTAAACTTCCAAATACATTTTGGGCGGAAGTACTTAACATTGTTGCCTATGTTATCAATTTGTCTCCTGCTGTTGCTTTGGATGGTGATGTCCCAGACAGATTTTGGTTTGCCAAAGATATTTCTTATGGTCACCTGAGAGTTTTTGGGTGTAAAGCTTGTGTGCGTGTTCCTAAAGATGAGAGATCGAAATTGGATGTCAAAACTAAGCAGTTCATCTTTATTGGATATGGTCAAGATGAGTTTGGGTATCATTTTTATGATCCGGTTGACAATAAACTTATTAGAAGTTGTGATGCAATATTCATTGAAGACCAAACTATTGAAGATATTGACAAAGCTGAGAAGATAGGTTCTCAGAGTAATGAGAGCTTAGTTGATATTGATCCAGTTTCAATTGCTAAGGCACCTATTGCACATGAAGGAACCCAAGACAATGATGGAGATAGTGATAAAGATCAAAATGATCATCATGGTGTAGATGTTATGGATGCTCCAGTTGATAAAGTTGTGGTTGATCAGCAACCAATTCCTGCACAGGTAACTACTTCGAATGCTCCTGAAACCTCTTTTAGAAGATCTACAAGGGAGAAGCAAAAATCCATGCGATATACTCCTGATGAGTATGTACTTTTGACTGACATGGGAGAACCTGAGAATTATGATGAAGCCATGCAAGATACTCACAAAGATCAGTAGATCGAAGCCACGGAAGATGAGATGAAGTCACTCCACGAGAATGGCACATATGAGTTAGTGAAATTGCCGAAAGGTAAGAGAGCTTTATCTAACAAATGGATATTCAGAATAAAGCAAGATAACTATACCTCTGCACCTAGATACAAGGCGAGGTTACTTGTTAAAGGTTTTGGCCAGAAGAAGGGAGTTGACTTTGATGAAATTTTCTCCCATGTTGTGAAGATGTCTTCTATTCATGTGGTTCTAGGCTTAGCCGCAATTCTAGATTTAAAGGTTGAGCAGATGGATGTCAAGACTTCTTTTCTTCATGGTGATTTAAATGATGAGATTTATATGGAGCAGCCTGAGGACTTCGTAATTAAACTTGCAGATAAACATGAATTTTGCAGAAAATTGGCAGGCATGAAGCCTGTCAATAGTTCCTCAACTTGAAGACACATTTGGCCCCTTGGATGGAGGGGGGGTTTGTTGGGCACATGCCCATATTGTCCAGCCAAAGGCCCAATGGCCTAATCCTATTCTCTTTTGGTTTTCATTCCTATTCGGAATTGGATTCGGTGTTATTCCTATTTTGAGTGGGTTTTGGCTTTAAGAGAAAGCACCACTCATGATCTATAAATAGGACAACCATGGAGAATTATTCTATGCTCATTGATACAAGTCTTTGAAAGACTTAAGCACATAAGAGTGGTTTTTGAGAGAGCTTTCATCAAGAGAGAAGAGAGAAGAAAAGTATTTGTTTTGCTGCAGATTTTTATTCCGACCAGCCAACTTCAAATCACGTTTCCAATTCGTTAACCGTTGGATCGAGCTGAAATTTTGATTGAGTGTTCGTAACATCTTGATCTTGGATTTGAACGGTGAAGATCGGATTTGGAGGCTCGTCGCATCTGATTTCGAGCCTCGAACAACAGCTTTGTTTTTGTGGATTATACTCTTTCTTCAATTGATTAGTTGTTGCTCTTGTTACAATTGTTGCTCTGTGTTTGGCACTTGTTGTGTAGCCAATTTGGAGAACTTTTGTAACCCTCTTATTGTTATAGTGGAGCTTTTTGGATCTTTGTGATCCCGTGTGTAGCCAATTCGTTAACCGTTGGATCGAGCTGAAATTTTGATTGAGTGTTCGTAACATCTTGATCTTGGATTTGAACGGTGAAGATCGGATTTGGAGGCTCGTCGCATCTGATTTCGAGCCTCGAACAACAGCTTTGTTTTTGTGGATTATACTCTTTCTTCAATTGATTAGTTGTTGCTCTTGTTACAATTGTTGCTCTGTGTTTGGCACTTGTTGTGTAGCCAATTTGGAGAACTTTTGTAACCCTCTTATTGTTATAGTGGAGCTTTTTGGATCTTTGTGATCCCGTGGTTTTTACCTTCGATTTGAAGGGTTTTCCACGTTAAAATTTGGTGTTCTTTATCTTCTTTATTTTCGGATTTGCCTCTTCCTCAACATAATAGTGAATGTTAGGTGTTTGTCCAGATTTTCTTACAATAATTGATTTTCCTATCTCATGAAGGAAAGGACAACATATCTTTTCTTAGAAGAAAAATGTTATTCTTCCATATTTGGCTAGTCCCTTTTCTTGTAGGAAAAGGTATGGAGTTCTATAAATTGAAGATCCGTCCTACTCATTCAGTAGCATCCGCAATGTAGCCATATGGGATTTGAGAGTCGCATTTAGGAGGAGAACTTTACGACACAAGTGTTAGTGTGTTACTTGTGTTTGCCTCTTCGTGAGGTTGTTCTCTCGATATTTTGTACTCTCTTTTTATTATAGTGGATTGCTCATCTCCGCCGTGGACGTAGGTCAGTTGACCGAACCACGTTAAATGTTTGTGTCTCTTTTGGTAGATTTCTCTTTTGTTGTCTGATTTATCATCGTTGAAGGTTTGCTTTACTAGCTTCCGCATGACACCTGACTTTTTTCGGTCCTAACATCTTAATGGTGTGAGGCCTTTTGAGTAAAATCGTGCAGGCTTGACCCAAAGCAAATAATATCACATCATATTAAAAGTATCTTTAAACTATTTTAACCCAACATAATCCAATATCAGAACTCAAAAAGTTTAAAATCTGAACTCGCCTATGAGTTTGATAAGTGGCACGAACAGCCATCCAAACAATCGAGTCCAAACGAAATCTAATCTAAATAGAACAAGCGACAAAATAACCTTTTGAAAATGAGGTCATCAGTTAGGGATCATGTATGGGTCAAAATTAGATCAGAGAAATTCGTCACGCGAAAACATAAGGTCGTGGTCAGACAGGCCAAGGTCGGACAGGCCAAGGTTGGACCGTCATCAATAACCAAGGTCGGACACGCCAAGGTCGGACACGCCAAGGTCGGACCGTCATCAATAACCAAGGTCGGACCTTCATCAATAACCAAGGTCGGACCGTCATCAAACAACTAGTTTGCTTTGGATTACTCAAAAGGGATATTCTACCGAATATTCCCTCTAAATTGTACATTTTTTAGGATTTTCTATGGATACACCCCTTATAAATAGGAGGGGATGACTTTCCAAAAGGGGGGCTCTCTCTCTCCCTCTCCCTCTTTCTAGAAAACATGTAAACACACCTCTCCTAAGAAATGAGAGGATCTGTGGTCCCATATCTTCATCAGGCCCGAAAAAGGGTCATGAGGTTCTTGTATTTTGCTATCATTCTTCTGGATTAAATGAAAGAAGATCCGTCTCACTGAAGATCGGGTGAATCTTTTCCTTTATTCATATTTTTGTTACTTAATGCATCTTTCTTTATGCTATTAAATCTAGTCATAATCGCCGTCAACATTTATACTCACTCTGTTTTTCCATTCATCTTACTCATCTCGGATCTAGAATTAATTATCTTTAATTAGAATTTACCCCTTCATCTTCTTTGATTGATTTGTTTAAAAAGTGTTAAACAACTTTTGAGTCAAACAGATCAATCACTGAGTTCCAGCACACGGGATTGACAGTTTAGCCAACTTCCTCACTTTCACACCCCAAAATTGCTAGTAATATTATTGACAAGTGAAAGAAGCTAAGGGCCATTTTTCCTATGGTTTGCCCACGGAAACGTGTGCACCATGTACTAGCTGTATTATTTTCATGCCTTAGGTCCAACATCTTTTTTGGTCCCTTTGCTTCTCACTTTCCTATTTTTCTTCTAATGTCCATTTCATTGACTTATTAGCCGTACGGAATTTGGTAGAGTTCCTTTCATTATCTATAGTTTGTTGACTGGAGTATTATTTTTAAACATCATGTTATATGACTCAATAGTATATATATATCAAACACTTAAAACTCTTATATAATGAAATTTACATAATATAGATAATTTAAATGATCACTTTTAAAATAAGCGGATGTGTCCATAGTCCAAATTAAACTAAAATAAGTTTAAGTGAAATAAGCAAAGGCAACCTTATGTGAAAAAATGAAAATTTCTTTAAGCTTTAAAAAGAAAAAGAAAAAGAACTAAGGCATTCATTTATAATATATAAACATTTTGGTAATAGTACTTGACATATATTATCAAGTAAATTATGTTCATTTATTCAAATGCGAAAGGATAGTGCCGTAAATAAGGATAAATGAAAGAAAAAGAAGGAAGTACTTTTTGAGAGTTTGAAGTGTACAAATAAAATTGTTTAACTAGGCTACATTTCGTTAAAAAAGGAAGTACTTCAAATGGCTTCACTCCATTTTTAATAAATAAAAAATTTACCTCCTTCACCCTCACTTTAGAAAATGAAGTCAATACTTAAGGCTTCGTTTGTCCATAACAGAAATTTCCTTTTTAAAATTTTTTTTTTAAAATGTGCTTGTCCATAAAATTTTGCAACTTTCTTTTAAAAAAAATAGAAATTGAATTTTTCAAAAACCAAAAAGTGATGTGACGACTTTTTTCAAATTTTCAGAAAAACTTTTCCCTATTCACAAAACTGCAATATTTTTTAAGTGAAATGCATGTCCAAACATAATTTCAAATTTCAAACATGATTTATCAACTTAATTCCAAATCCTATTTTTTTCAAAAATAATAACTTTTATGTCCAAACGCCTACTTAGATATTACCAAACGTCTTTAAGAGTTACTTCTAGTACAATATAAATTAAGAAGAATACTACATAAGAAATAAATTACTTGATCAGAATACAAACCACTATTTACCACACAAAAAAAAAAAATAGAATGTATAACTTTGATCAGAATCACAAAAAGAAAATTACTTTCAAGATTGCCTGTCACCTGCTCTCATAACATTTGTTATGGACTATAGACGTAATAACTGATAGGAAAAACAGATCTGGATTTATCAAAATTCCATGCCAAACTGTGTAAATTAAGTAGACGTATTTGAAATTTGAAATTATGTTTGTAAATGTATTTCACTAGAAAAAATATTACAGTTTGTGAGGAGAAAAGATTTGAAAAAGTGGTCTTTTGAAAAACTCATTTAAAAAAAATCCAAAAACTTACAAATTTTTATGGACAAACACATTTTTTTTTAAAAAACACTAAAAAAGGAAAAAAAATATATGGATAAATGGGTGGATGATTACAATTGTATTTGATACTAATAGCCTGTTTGGCCAAGTTTTTTTTGGGCCAAAAGTGTTTTTTTTTTTACCAAAAGCACTTTTGGCCAAAAATCGAGGTGTTTGGCCAAGTTTTTGAAAGAAAAAGAAGTGTTTTTGAGGAGAAGCGGAAGTAGTTTTGGAGAAGCAAAAAAAAGTAGCTTCTCTCCAAAAGCACTTTTTTGAGAAGCACTTTTGAGAAAAATACACTTAGAAGCAGTTTTCAAAAGCTTGGCCAAACACTAATTACTGCTCAAAAGTGCTTTTCAAATTAATTAGCCAAACACAAAACTGCTTCTCACCAAAAGCACTTTCTTAAAAAGTACTTTTGAGAAAAGCACTTCCCAAAAGAAGCTGAATTTTTAGAAGCTTGGCCAAACGGGCTATAAAGTGGATGCCGTGATGTATTTATCGAGACTTGTACTCTCTCTCTCTCTCTCAATCAATTAGCTCTTTGCCCATATATCTTAAAACTTCCAACTATCATATTTACTCTATTTAATTAAACCATTCTATACACTGTATCAACACTAGATCTGTAACAGCTACCAATAATATCATTATCATGACCCAAACTGGGGGTCTTGACCAATAACATAACTAGGAAATGGAAACTTGATTATGTTGTCTCAACCTATTACAGAAGAAAGAACAATGTTATGGTCCAAACCACCTCTTCATAATGATGGTTGCTCATATATACCATAACAAAATTTAATCAGAGATATGAACCACAATACTACCTAGTCAAATATGTGTGTCCTTTCTAATTCTAACGGATTTCTTCTTTAGTTTATAGTACAGTAATTAGTTTTTAATTGATCCAACATTTATCACGATGTACATTGAACCCGAGACTTTGTCCCTACCAAATCGCTGCAAATATTCATCATGGATGAATCAATTGAAGCATGATTGAGTGGGTAGGTACTTTAAGAAGAAATTAGCCTCGTTAAATTAGAAGCCTCGTGTCTTTCATTTGTAAGCTTGATTAATCCGGATTTGTAACTGAACGTCCTATTGAAGGAGTAGTCCCACCTTATGAAAGAAAATTTTATTTTCGGAATTTAAGTCTGAAGTTTCTAGTTAAGGATGACAGGGTACTACCTATTGCCCACTAACCTTTTTGTTCGGGTTTAATAAACTCGCATAAGAATTGACTTGTTCAAGCTCTTAGCAAAAAGGAAAATAATCGAGTGCATCTAAAAAGGAACACAAAAGAAAGAGACACACACTAAACACTATGACAACGTGCAACACATGATTGTCCTAGGAACTTTTCTGAGCAATTGGACAATTCCTAGGTACTCCCTGTTTGGTTGGGTATGGAGTTTAAGAAAAAATGAAGACTTTTAGAATTTGTGATCCTAAACAAGTTAAAAAGGGACCCAGAGTATTTGTGTGTTATAAAAGCTTCTCATTAAGGTAGAATTATAAGTTTAAGCTAAATTGTATCCAAACTTCGAAAGGGATCATTCTTTTTGGAACGGACCAAAAAGGAAATAGGTTCACCTAAGAAGTATCAAATAGTAATACGTCTGATTATGTTGAAATTATTTTCTGTCTTGTCACCCATGGATGAGGGTAGAAACCAAAGGGAGACAAAAAGCCTTTTAATTGAACCTCTAGATTTAGAACCATTCTTCCTGATATATATAATCTTGTTTGAGGTCTGTACTTTCTGGGTTCTATTCCTATTCCCAACTACTGATCGTTGATTAGAATTAAAAAGTCAGTCCAGGGGTGTACAAAGAAAACCAACAAACCGCACTAATTCGATAATTTAAGTCAAATCGAGAAAAAAATCTAATTATGGTTTGGTTTGATTTGGTTTGGTGTTGGAAAAAAAAAACCCGACCATGATTGGTTTAGTTTGGTTTTAACTAAAGAAAGTCAAACCAAAACCAAACTAACCCGACATTACATATATAGAAGTTTTAGATATATTTAATATATAAATATATTTATTGTGATGTAATTTATAAATATTTCTTAAATTTTTTCATAATTTTATCTTTTAAGGTATTATTTCAAGGTTGGACCTAGAACTTTTGAATGTTCCAATAAGTTTTATAGCCATTAATATTAGTAAGATAAATAATGCTAGCAAAAGCCCAAACCAAAACCAAATCAATACTAATGCTAACAAAAGACATTCAATTCAATACTACGAACGAGCGTGTATTGAATATTCATTTTTTGTTTTGCAATAATTTAGATAAAAATGCATAACCTATTTTTATTTTTTCTTTAGTGTTTGGTCATGTAATTAATACTCCCTTATTAATCTACTTATTTTAGCATGACTTAGTATTTTCAGATTAATTATTTTTATTATGGCTTTTTAATTAGCAATATTTATATATTACATAAATTTATTGTCTTTATTGTTGAATATTTTAGGATAATGCCATGACACATCCCATATTTTGTATTATTTTCTTGAAAAATACTTTATATAGTTGTATCTTACTAGGATGAAAGAAATATTTTGAGCATAAGTTATATGTTTTGTTCTACGAAAGTTTTACCGGAAAAAAATCCGAATAACCCGAAAACCCGAGTAAAACCGATATTGAAAAACTCGAGTTTTATTGGTTTTGTTTGGTCTTTGTATTTAATAACCCAACACAATTGGTTTGATTTAGTAATTGAAAAATCCAAACCAACCCGACCTATGTACATCCCTAAGTCAGTGTGATACACAAAGCATGTAGGGTCCGAGGAAGGGCTGGCCTAAACCCCATGTAGGCAGCTTACCTAGTGCGAGCAGTAGTGTTGCTTTCACGGCTCGAACATGTGACAAAGATCACACGGAGACAATTTTACCGTTGCTCCAAGCTCCCTTCTCCTTGATTAGAATTAAAAATGGTTAAATGGTGTACTACAAACAATAGCAATAAGTCTCAAACATGCACTTCATTATTAAAGCTTAGGCACTTCATTATCATGCACTTCAAGAAGAGCCTTTACAGAGAGGTGTAAGCTTCGGCAATCTGACTGTGAATACTAATTAGTGTTTAACCAAAAAGTGTCAAGCTTTTTATTAACTAATTGATAAGAAAGAAGGAAGTGTTATAAAATAATAAAAGCAAAAGAACAATATTGCAGAGAAAGAGAGAGGAAATTCTTATTGAATTTTTTGGGATGAATTACAATGGAATAGAACCCTCTATTTATAGGGAGATGGTGACTTAGCCACCAAGTAATAAACCCTAAATCTCTCTAAATATGGACATTCACCATAAATAGGATTCTATTTATAACACTCCCCCTGAATGTCTATTCAACAAATAATGTGCCTCGTTAAAACCTTAACTAAAAGAAAACCCAATGGGAAAAAAAAATCTAGAAAAGGAAAAAGAGTACACATGTTTAAAAATGCGCCTATTGGTTGCCTCGTTAAAAACCTTGCAAGGAAAACCCAGTGGGACAAAACCTTGTAAGGGAAAAAGAGTGCAACGCGCATTAACTCCCCCTGATGAGAGCATCAATTCACATCCTTGAGCCTTCACATCCCAATCTTGTGCACTAGCTTCTTGAAGGTTGACGTCGACAAAGATTTTATATCAGTTTCAATATATTTTCATAATGACATAACATAGAGATCTCTTTATTGATATTTTCAGGTACCTGAATCTCTCATGAGATTTTATGAAGTGTTATGTCATGTAATCTTCTAGATCACTTGCCTCCTTTATTATGATCATTTTGATCATTTGCTCATCTTCTTTATCAAGAGGTTTATTTGAAACCGATTTGTCTATATGCTTTAAGCGTACCATAGACTTTGTCCTTCTAGGACTTAATATGAGCATTTGCATTGAGAATATAGTTACTTTCTTTGGGTCAGCAAATGCGCTGGCATGCTTTGCAATATATTACAAATGAATTATCCTTTTATGAACTTCAAGTTCATATTATCTTATTCGAGGATCTATATGAACAAATGATAATTCATTCCACGTAACTTTTTCTCAATTGTTTATCATGTCTCCCCCTCATGTTAGAAAAACTAACTTGTTTTCTCAACTTTGAGAACTCATCTTTGTGCTTTATGGTGTTAATCAAAATAAACACCGCACATCAATAATAATGAGATGAAATTATTTGGTTCCTGACCCTGAACCACTTGTGAGGGAAGAAAATAATATACTTTGGTGTATAACGTATATCAAACTGATATAGATAACTTTGTTCTCATAAGCAATTGTTTAGCGATCAAGTAGAGGCACTTAATAAATTATTTTGCTAAACCAACTGTGATGTAAACCAACTTATCAAGATGAACTTCTTGAATAGAAAATCTGAAAATTATGCTCGAAATTAAATTATTGAGCAAGTTACCTCGCAAAACACCATGTTGCAGGTTATTAATAATCGCACATGTAACCATCTCATAGATGCATCTTATGTGGTATACATGGCAGGTGAATGGTCCCATATTCACCTTTGATATTTCCAGTATTCATGGGATTCAATCCCAATTTTAGTTGATCTATTAATTAATGAGAACAAGCAATATAAGAGAATTCGTAAAGAACTTTCTAGTTCTTTAATATTTACCCATGTGAATTCTCTATTCTCCAAAATAGTATAATTGGCTCTTGCAGAGTTCTCAATTAATTTTGTACTACCACATATTCATCAACATCCATATGGTGAATATGTCTTTTAAAGAGAAAGTTGTACCATTATGGTTATGGTCAAAATTATATGCAAGATCTGTTTCTTGCATTACCATTAATCACAATGCCAAAATATTTTGGCGTACAATAGGTACATGACCAATGACCATTCATGCCATAATAATGACATTATTTTCTTATATCATCTCAAACCTCCTTCTAGAGGTGAGTGTGGTATATTCATTACCACTAGCACGTTCATATTCTTCCAAGAATGAATATGTATTCATAAATAAGATGTCATCACATTCACATCATGAATGGACCATAAGCATCTGTATATGCTTTACGAAATCTTATGTCAAATCGATGACAAACATCAACTTAACAGAGTGAAGGCTTATTTTGAGAATCCTTATTATTCTCATTACCACGATAATGACGATTATAATTTCGTCTATTGCCACATCCACATCCATTGATACCTTCACAGTAATAATTTTATCTTCTTTCAGACTTATCACATACTGCTATCACATTCTCTTAAAGGAATGAGAATGGAGCAAATTCAAGGGACGGGTTTTCAATTCTCTGCCCACAATCATACATGAATTTGATCATGGCAAGGCATAGAAATTTCCACTTCAGGTTGTTATAATTTCTTACAAACTCCACTAGAGTTATAATCAAACTTTGTTGTCTTTGCTTGTATATAAAATCAAATTATAAAATATCAAGAATTTAAAAGAGAAAAATAAAGTAAAATACTTACCTTAAATCCAGAATTTAATCATGAGGAAGTTCATGGAACAATTGACAATCATTATGCTCAATCTCAAAGCTTCTACTCAATTGGTTAGAGTCTCGTGCTGATAACGTGTTATAAAACAATAAAAGCAGAAGAACAATATTGCAGAGAAAGAGAGAGAGGAAATTCTTATTGAATTTTTTGGGATGAATTATAATGGAATAGAACCTCTATTTATAGGGAGATGGTGACTTAGCCACCAAGTAATAAACCCTAAAATCTCTCTAAATATGGACATTCACCATAAATAGGATTCTATTTATAACAGGAGGATAAATCTTAGCCAAGGATAATTAACTCTAGACCAAAACGCATTAAACAGGAGAATAAAATAAGGTCAAGCACACGCATCTTTTATACTTATAAAAAATATCAAATATAAGTGACATGCTTACATTCATGATGTACTGTTTAGCAATGCAAGAATAAAGGCGGAAAGAGGAACTTCCATTAATAGTTGCTGGATCTATCTATATTAACTCAAGAAAGATGATTACAAAGGTTTGCCGCCGAGATCTGCCACTTCTCTTGTTTTTCTCCTGTTGCTTTCTCCGGTTCTTCTACCTCTTGTTTTGTGTGGGAACCAGTCCCCTTTTTCCTATTCTCTCTCCCCTATTTATATAGTAGTAATTATTTCCTTTTATCCAGCGGTTCTTAACCAGAGGGCCTTTGGGTTGTTCCCCTTATATATCACGACATTTGCCTCGCCGTACAAACTTTTAGATGGTTCGACCCCGGCAGCGGCCGGGATACTCGTTGTTATGACGTCTTATGATACGACCATGGCCCAATCAACCCCTCACCATTCCTTTTAATGTTGATCCACGCATGATCAGATTTCGACCATACAATTAGTAGTAACACATAGGACAGCCTTCATTCTTTCAACACAAGCCCTGGCCCCATATCTGGTTCTCATAATCAGGGTAAACAATAGACTTGTTATCTCCTAAATGAAAGAGAAAATATACAATAAAACCAGCTTCTGCAAATAAATGGTGAAAACAACAAGAAAAGACCAGACTCAACGGCAACTATTTCACTCCAACAGGCTCCATCCGAATTATATTAGGAACACAAGAAAATGTGAGTGAGACAAGTTCTGGTCTCACCTACAATTTGAGTCCTTGACACCACCGCACCTATATAATTTTAGTGGCCACACTATTCAACTGATGTACATGGCACACCAAGAGAGTGCCTTGATTATTGATACTTTTTTTTAAGCTAATGCATGTTACATGTTTGATTATTGATAATTAAGGGTAACTCCAGAGAGTGTATGATGCATCAGAACATTCAGGCAACTCATCGTAAGGCGTCGTCTTCATCCTAGGAGGGCTCACAAGCATTGCCTCTGCCATGTCAACTAACAATCTTGGCATACCAAACACTTCCTCTTCATCAAAATACTCTTGTCCCATTGCTCCTTCATCTCCAGCTTCAGGTTGGCACTCTGCCTGATGCCGCGCTTCTTCGCTTTCCAGTTGTGGCGCTCTAACAGCAGCAGCATTTGCAGCTGCCGCGCGTATGTCTGCTGCTGTTAGGGAAGCTGGCATAGTATATGAACACATTGAGTCCGGGAAGTTCAACGGGGTATCGGGACCTTTTAATGCCAAAGCTGCAACATCATATGCTGCAGCTGCCATCTCTGGTGTTGGATAAGTGCCTAGCCATATTCTCGTAGTTTTCCGCGGCTCACGTATTTCTGATACCCATTTCCTATTCCTCCTGCGAATTCCTCTATAAACAGAATGCCTCCCCTGTTCTGACCTGTTTGATATAGCAGTACTATTACTAGGACAATGATTGCTCCACATTTTGCGATGTGTTTGATGAAATTTGCACAAAGAGAAAGGGTTGGTTGTTAAAGTCAAAATTAGGACTAGCCATGCATTGAAAAATAGGTTGAGGAGTATACTACTAGTTTGGGAATTGGGCTATAAAAAGAGGAGGAGTTCAATAGGCGAAGCGTGGGGAATTCGCGGACCCCTCCTATGGGCATACGTGGTTAGGGGCACTTATTAATGTAGTCTAATCTTGACATGTTTCTTTTGTGCCCACACGTAATTGGGGAAAGCTATAACTTAGCTGTTAAATGCTCAGTTATAGTCCAATCAAAGTAATTGTGTGATAGCATCAGTAAAGTGAAATTTAATGTTTTTCTGTTATCTTACTATAGTTAGAAATTCACATACGGAATTAACAGACACAGATTTAGTTGTTGATTTATGTCAGACCTTGATTTATATGTAAACAATTGAATATACGTCTCATTATTGAAATTGTCTTGCTTACAACAAAAAGAAAGTAGAGAATTGTAGCATTGTGTACGGGTAGAATCGGGGATAAAATTACCTCCATTTTCCGATGAAGAAATGAGGAACAACATGATTCAACGCTGATGCCGAGGGTGCCTGCAGATCGGAGCTCGGGGTGGATGAATGATAGTCGGGAATCGAGCATGGCCAAACATGGGAAGAATCAAGCTCGAGCGAAATAAAGAATCGGGGTTAAAGGGAAGATGGTTAAAGAGGACAAACGAGGAGCCAATATATCCGCCATTAGCCAGATATTACGGCACGAATCACACCCGATATTAACTGGGAATCGTGTTTTCTTGGGGAAAAAGGAAGGAAAGGATCTTATTTATGTCAGACCTTGATGTATATGTAAACAACTGAATATTAGTCTCATTATTGAAATTGTCTTTGGTTATAACGAGAAGAAAGTAGAGAATAGTGGTAGGATCTCTTAGCTTAGTACATATATAATTTTATAAATTTCGCCCTTTTATAATGGGAACCAAATAATATGACTATAAAAGTTGGAATGGAACTTTTTTCGATACTATATAACTAGATGGCTTGTGCTGCCCCACATAGGCGTATACCCGACATTATTGTTCGCTCAAATTGTTCCTGCCAATATAAAGTTACCATGTCACAAAATATCTATATGGGGCAAAGCACGAACTTGAATCCTCAATGGTAGCCAAACAACTCAACCACATAGAATATACATCCTATGCATTCCATGTTTTCAGAAGCAATAGACGACAAAAACCAAGACCTCAAAGCGCAATATCATAGCTTCATCTCCATCCCAAAACATATACACAATTATAGTTGGTGGAAGTGCTGAAATGTTAGCACCGTACAGTCTCTTCATTTCTCTAGTTTTGCTCTTTTAGATTGTATACGAGAGTGCAACATAACAAAGGATAAAACTTATACATCACTGAATTCTTCAAGAGGGACCTTTGAGGATTTCCGTTACTATGAAAATATTGATTTCACTTTGCTCCAAGTTTTCGACCCTTCGGTAAAGAAATCCACATCAAACCAGAAGCACAATCAAAGGAAAGTAAGTGAAATTATAAGCTTTTGCTTTCACAGTTGGGACAATAATTGCAATTAGGATGAGTGGAACCTGAGCATGCGTTATATATTATCACACATTGATTGAAAACACAATATAGAGGTTTCAATTCTAAGCTATACTAACTATCTTGAAAGGGAGTGTATTTGTGCTTCTAAACTTAATTAATGGAAGGGGAAGTTTGCAGATACAAATTGAACTTGGATAATCTAACAACAATATTATCTTATTGTATATCTTATTACTTAGCAAACAATGATTGTCTCTTCCCGCAGCATAAACTCTGAAATTGTATACTAAACAAACATAAGAAAATCTAAATAATACATAAATATAATGACAGCAATAATTCTTGATATCCTTTTAGTTTACACCCAATGCTTTCATTCTCTTGTCCATCGAATTGCCAATCAGGTTTTACAGCTGAAAGCTATTTATAAATTAGGAAAGTGAAAGAAATAAAAGACTTCTGGTCATATACAGAATTTGGTATAAAAGGATCGATAGGATATCAAACTTAATTATGCGAACCCATACCACTCCATTAAAAATGAAGAGACTTACATATTGTAGTCCCCAGATTTATATCTCTATTGACCGCCTCCACTCAATATCAATCATAGGTAACGTTTATATCAAGAGGGGCACAAAAGCTATAATCTAATAAGTATCAATTCAATTGAACTTGCAAATACTTTCTAACATTTACCATTAGTTGCATAAACACCATCGGCATAACACTTTGTACAACCTATTGTTTCTTGTGGCTCAATGAAGTCTTCAAATTCAGAATAAACTGACTTCTTGTTCATGTCTGAGAAAAATTAAAGTTACTTACTTTCCAACTCAAGTGCAGAGAAAAAGCAAGTTGAAAGGAACCTAATAAATTTTGGGAGCATAAGTGCATTCCCAAAATGCAGCATTTCCAGTTCCAATTTCAGTTCCAGTGACAATATGCATAATAATGGCATAAAGCATAAAAGCATGTAAAATTTACCACTAAACTATTAGAGCCAAAGAAGCTAGAGATGGCAACATTCCGATAAAACAGAGGAATAAAATGCATTTTGCTTCTAGTCAAGTAATGGACAAATCACAAGGTAAATTGTTTCCTCTTATACAATATTGTATTATTACACAAGAAGTTTTGGCTTCAAGGCAGTACAACACAATGCTAAAGATTATTGTACCAAATATAATGGAACAATAACCAGAGTGCCGGTGGTGAAGTCTTTAGCTAAAATAGCCTAGGGCCGGTCAAGGGAAGAAGTTTTGCAGTTATCTACAAAAATTATTTTGGTTAGGAAAGGAAAGATTATATATATAATTACCAAAGTAAGAAAGGATTTGCTCAAAGAAATGAAGAAACTGCAATGTGAAGCAAAAACCAGATAATTTAGCTAAATCAGTAACGTCTTTGGCCTGTGAAGATAAAGAGAAATACTGCAGAAGATAGTAAACTTAAAAATGCACTTAAATTCCACTATTAATACCTGCAAAATCAAATATATAAACATAAAATTAAAGTATTACTGCGGCTTGCAAGAGTCCGAAACTTAAATGGCAAATTTTTGGACTCAAAATACGTTTCTACAGTTTTAAAAAGAAGTTACTTTTCTACCTCAAACGTGGTATTATACTGCGTTTTACTTTAACGGAATTTTAGCCGTTAAAGTAAAGCGCAGTATAATACTGCGTTTTACTTCTTTTTTGGGCCCACCAATAAGTGTTCTGCGGTTAACTGACATAACAATTATAAAGCGCGGTATTATACTGCGTTTTACATAAAAAAAAAATGCACCGCGAGCTAGGACTTGCCTTATTTAAAGGCGTTAGGATTTTATGAAAATCCATTCAAAACTTTTCCTTCAAACTTCCGTTCATACTTTTCTTCTTGTTATCAAGCACTTTTTTATAATGTTTGAAGAGCCAAAGATAAGGGTTTCATTATATTGGGGGAGTGAGGTTGTAATGGAGAATAACTTTGTGAGGTATAGTTCACCTCCACAGTGTCATGTTAAATTGCCGCTTACAATGGAGTACGATAAATTGGTATCGTTGTTACGTAAGAAAATTGTGAGGAAACGTTCGGTGAACCTTAAAGTAACCGGTAGATTTCCGTATTCTGTGACTCCGCAGGGGTTTGCTTATTATTCTGAGTTTAACATCGAAGATGATGAAACTCTTAGAGATTTTTTGCGGATTCCGGATGAAAACAGGAAATTTATTGTATTAAAATTGTTGGAAATGTACGTCAAGGTTGAAGACGTTCCCAATAATGAGGGTGTGCATAGTAGGGATAACCCCCAGTCATCGGGTGGTTATTCTGGAGCAGTGTTTGCTGGACAGATTCCTGATGAAAGAGTTTGCCTTGATTTAAACTTATCACCACCGGCGAATGAGCAGCGAGGAAATAATATTTCGACTTTATAAAATCCACGAGACGACTTGTAAACTTCAATTTTTCTACGCTTTAGCGATGTTTATTTTATGTTTGAATTGGATTTGTATTAACGCTCATATTTTTCATAGGGGGTACCGTCCGAATATGAATTTTACAAGTTATGACCCCGCTCCTAGTTGGAATATGCGTAGTTCTGGCGTGTTAGACCACGGTGGTCCATCCGGGAGTCATCACCAACAAGAAGATGTCCATCATGGAACGTCAACATAGTACGACTTGCAAGTGAAGTGATATAGCTATATGTGTATTTATCAAGTTGAGTAGCTTATCATTTTGTTCTTTTTGTGCAGTGAAAACGAGCAACTTGATGTTCCTGACCTCACACAGTTGCCCATAGACGACGTATTGACTTGTGATTTGGCAGATGCGCAGAGTCAGGAAGATGATAGTGATTATGACAACAATGCCGATGAGTCTGGAGATGACACACCCTTCCCCGATGAGGGTGATGATGAGGAGGAAGTGAATGTCGAACCTGAGCTGACGAGGGAGCATGCTCCTCCACCTCCCGTTAGACCAAGAGTGTACGAGTCCCACGTGCCGTTTCATGAGCGGAATATTCCCTACCTTGATAATTTGCCAAGTATGCCGGATGTGGATGCCCTCACAAGGGATGCTGACGAATTTCGATCAACAATGTGGGATGAGTCTAGACCAGCGGTGCTGGCAAAGGGCATGTATTTCCCGATAAAGCTCGCCTAATCAGGGCTGTAAAAATCTACAGCGTAGCCGCGAGATGACGGTAAGGGAGTCAACTATGGAGGAGGTGGTCCCCAGCAAGGGGGCGTTGAGGCACCTGTTGAGACAATTTATGAGGCACCCGATGAGGATCTTGGAGATGATCAGCCGGGTTACATACCTAAACAAGACGAGCCCTCCAGCAGCATGCCATCGTACAGCCTTCAGCTGGAGTTGCCACCATCGCAGGTCAGCCCGTCAGATCCATTGTTGATCACGGGTACATTCGACGGAGAAGTAGAGCAGCTTTTTTCAGGCCCATCTACCGCAGTTGAGGATCGGCCGACCCGACACGTGGATGGTGGGCGCAAGTTGAGTTTTGGCTCATCCCCGGCGGTTGCGGCAGATCTATCACAGGCGCAGGTATTTTTGTATTACTATTAAATTTTAATTTGTTTTTTTCCTTAATGATTTGCCATAAATTAATTTTTAATTTTCTTATTAAGGCTTCGTCCCAGCCCATGACGGAGCCCACTTTATGCGATGATGAGGACACCACGGATGCTTATATTCAGGAGCCTGACGAGACCATGGTAAGAAAATGTTTTTGACTTAACACGTACATTACTAATATACATTTTCATATACTAAGCTTACTAATTGTTTTGTAGGTTGCTGACGGATCGACGACCCCTTCTACCGATCCTGCCAGCTCTTCTGACGATCATGCTGCAGCGTATCCTCATATAAAGAGGCAACGTGATGAGGATGATCCTGATACTGTACCCGGGCGACAGGGGATGCGCCTCAGGCCAGCGGCTGTATTGAAGCACACAGGCTGTGGGACACATTGATTTTTTTTTTGTTTGTATTTTATGTAAATAATACATTATGTAAATAATGGCAAGAATTTTATTTTAACACAATTTGAACAACAATTTTATAATAACACTACAACACAAACACAAACATAGCAAACCTAACATAACATAAATTCAGTACAACTAATGAAAACACATGACACGGGAAACATTAAGATACACTACTACGCTCAACACGTACATGTCATTGTTTAGTCACGACCGCCTAGTATTCTCTACTCCAACCAAATTTGTCTTCCAGCTTATTTTTTTCTTCTTCCACCTCCTTGAGTTTCTCCTTCAACTCCGCAACTTCTAGTTTGGATTGTCACTCTCTTTCCACTGCTTCAAATACAAACTATGAAGATGCTGCAACTTTTCTTTGTAGTATTCCTGCTGACAGGGTTCATCAATCCATACCTCAAAATTGCAAACAAGTTCGTCGAGAACCCTATAAAACTTTTTCATACAAGCCCAGTAGCGGCGTCCAGCTTCTTCCCAACAGTCGTGCATCATGCATTTTTTGCCGCACTCGCACCTTAGGAGATAAAGGGGTTCAGACATTTGTTAAAGCGTAAAGAAAAACCTTGATTTTATGGAAATATTTGCTATTGGTTATTGTTAAGCGCAGAAAATAACTAGAATGCGCCCGTTATTTATAGGCAAGACAACACACAAAAAGTAGTATTGTACCGTGCTTTACATATTCAATTTTTCTGAAACGAAACAGCTTTTGTGCAGTCGGTTCAGCTTTTCAGACCGACAAGACAACACACAAAATGTAGTATTGTTCCACGCTATACGTATTCAATTTTTCTGAAACGAAACAGCTTTTGCGCAGTCGGTTCAGCTTTTCAGACCGACAAGACAACACACAAAAATGTAGTATTGTACCGCGCTATACATATTCAATTTTTCTGAAACGAAACAGCTTTTGCGCAGTCGGTTCAGCTTTTCAAACCGACAAGACAACACACAAAACGTAGTATTGTATCGCGCTATACATATTCAATTTTTCTGAAACGAAACAGCAATGTCTTCATTTTTCCTTTGTTATCTTTTAATTTCATGCATGTTGCTTTAGTTATGGTTGTTGTGCTTTTATCTCTTTGAATATTATGTTATGAAATTTCAATCTTCAAATTGGTCTTCTTTACTAACACCAATAAGTTAAATGTTGGACAACCATATCATCATCCCAACTCAAAAGGTCATGTTAAAAAATAAGATGTAACAAGATTGTGGAACATAATTTTATTTGATAGATATTGCAACATACACAAGTACAGACACTTATTACAAAAAATATTACGAAAACAAAACACTAGGTGTATCCTTGATAGTTGGGTACATTCGACGAACTTGCACCAGGAGCTGGATTACCACCGCCACCCGCACCAGCTGAAGGACATTTACGACGGTCGTGTCCTGTTTGCGAGCATATGCCACATTTACGTGCATAAACGGTATCACCAACATCCATTTGGTTCCGTATACACGTTCTCTTTTGCACTTGCATCTTGCGCAAATAGTCCTTGTTACACACCATTTTAAATGGTTCCGGCGGCCAATAATGCTCAGCACCCAATGGCTGCAACTGCCCACTGTATGTGTCTACGTATGCAGCAACACTATATTGCCTATCAACATAGTTGGTTGCCGCTAAACCAACTTGTTGAAAGCACTTCATGGCATGTGCGCACGGCATGTGGTAGATTGTCCATTTACCACATGAACACAACCTGCTGGCGTCATTCACCATCTGTAGATTATTCCCCCGGTGTCCGCGGATAGCGGTGCAAACTTCAAAAACACCCCGATCGTGATCGTACCGTAAATATGAATGCCAATGTGCTCGCCTCCTGTACTTCTCAAATCTCCTCATCGGTATTGGCATAAATTGAACACCCCTGTCCATCAAATCCGATGCAGCTCTATGCCTTTCAATGAACCTCTCCGCAATCTGTTTGAATGTCATCCGGACCACGGCAGTGACAGGCAATCCACGTGCAGACTTCAATAAGCCGTTGAATGACTCCGACACATTTGTAGTCAGGGCTCCCCATCGTCTACCACCATCAGCATGCAATGTCCACTTGTGAAGCTCATGTCCCATCAGCCAATTGTAGGCTCTTTCGTCTAACTGCCGAATCGCTTCCATGTGCCTCCTGAATTTGCATTGCTGGTGCTCAGTTGCAACCATCCACATTAAAACATGCAAGTCCTTGTTGGGATATTTCTTCTGAAAATTGGCCTTCAGGTGCCTCACACAGTAACGGCGGCATGCATAGGGTTCCTGCCATTCAGGCAAATGCCTTACAGAACTTAAAATACCACATGTCGATCACCTTAACATTGTTTGACAACGTGCTGCTTCAAGTGGTTCAAAAAAAGCGTCCACGTCTTTTTGCTTTCATTGGCACAAATGGCAAAAGCTAGTGGAAATATTTGTCCGTTGGCATCTATTGCAACTGCGATCAAAAGCTTAATATCATACTTTCCATAGACATAACAGCGCTTCTCTTCCCCTCCAACCGTGAGTCCGGACTGTCGCCGCGAAGTTGAGTGAACTTAATCGTAAGTCTCTTAGTGCAACTCAACTCGAGTACCGTCTATGGAAATTACCGGACGGCAATGCACAAAACCATCAATTGCTGGTTTAAATGACCAGAACACATAGTTGAAAATATATTCCGGTCTTCCCAGACTCCGCTCACACCTCCATTCAACAACAGTCCCTGGGTTAAAGTGTTGCAGTGCGGCCATGTACCTGGGTAGAGATGAAAATGACTTATCCCAGTCATCATAAATAATTTCAAAAGCACATTTGCGCCCGAGATATGCCTTTCTTTTGGTTATAGTAGACCCATACTCCTGGTGGACGGCTGTAATACACTCTTTGATTTTGAACCTAATGGACACTTCCAAGTATGGAATCAAGACAAGAGAAATCAAGTTTACATCCAAGTTGAAGTGATTCTCATTGAATGTTTCCATTTCACATCTGTGGGTGCTAATATATTTACCCACTTTCCACAACCCTGATTTCTTCTTGCTGGCACGCAACATCTAGTGACAACCCATAAAGTCTCTACGACATACAGCCTTGTATACCTCCGTAGTTGACTCCCTTACCGTCATCTCACGGCACTCTCTTATGTTGTAGATTTTTACAGCCCTGATTAGGCGAGCTTTATCGGGAAAATACATGCCCTTTGCCAGCACCACTAGTCTAGACTCATCCCACATTGCTGATCGAAATTCGTCAGCATCCCTTGTGAGGGCATCCACATCCGGCATACTTGGCAAATTATCAAGGTAGGGAATATTCCGCTCATGAAACGGCATGTGGGACTCGTACACTCTTGGTCTAACGGGAGGTGGAGGAGCATGCTCCCTCGTTAGCTCAGGTTCGACATTCACTTCCTCTTCATCATCACCCTCATCAGGGAAGGAGGTGTCATCTCCAGACTCATCGGCATTGTTGTCATAATCATTATATCTTCCTGATTCTGCGCATCTGCCAAAATCACGAGTCAATACGTCGTCTATGGGAACTGTCTGAGGTCAGGAACATCAAGTTGCTCGTTTTCACTGCACAAAAAGAACAAAATGATAAGCTACTCAACTTAATAATTATTTGACATATAGCTATATCACTTCACTTACAAGTCGTACTGTGTTGATGTTCCATGATGGACATTTTCTTATTGGTGATGACTCCCGGATGGACCACCGTGGTCCAACACGCCAAAACTACGCATATTCCAACTAGGAGTGGGGTCATAACTTGTAAAATTCATATTCGAACGGTACCTCCTATGAAAAATATGAGCGTTAATATAAATCCAATTCAAACATAAAATAAACATCGCTAAAGCGTAGAAAAATTGAAGTTTACAAGTCGTCTTGTGGATTTTATAAAGTCAAAAAATTATTTCCTCGCTGCTCATTCGCCGGTGGTGATAAGTTTAAATCAAGGCAAACTCTTTCATCAGGAATCTGTCCGGCAAAAACTGCTCCAGATTGACCACCCGATGATTGGGGGTTACCCCTACTATGCACACCCTCATTATTGGGAACGTCTGCAACCTTGACGTACATTTCCAACAATTTTATTACAACAAATTCCCTGTATTCATCCGGAATCCGCAAAAAATCTCTAAGAGTTTCATCATCTTCGATGTTAAACTCAGAATAATAAGCAAACCCCTGCGGGGGTCACAGAATACGAAAATCTACCAGTTACTTTAAGGTTCACCGAACGTTTCCTCACACTCATTTTCTTACGTAACAACGGTATCAATTTATCGTACTCCATTGTAAGCGGCAATTTAACATGACACTGTGGAGGTGAACTATACCTCACAGAGTTATTCTCCATTACAACCTCACCCCCCAATATAATGAAACCCTTATTTTTGGCTCTTCAGACATTACAAAAAAATACTTGATAACAAGAAGTATGAACGGAAGTTTGAAGGAAAGTTTTGAACGGATTTTCATAAAATCCTAGCGCCTTTAAATAAGACAAGTCCTAGCTCGGGGTGCGGAATTTTTTTTATGTAAAATGCAGTATAATGCCGCGCTTTATATATTTGAATTATTGTTATGTCAGTTTACCGCAGAACACTTATTGGTGGGCCCAAAAAAGAAGTAAAACGCAGTATAATACAGCGCTTTATGTAAAACGCAGTATTATACTGCGCTTTACTTTAACGGCTAAAATCCTGTTAAAGTAAAACACAGTATAATACCACGTTTTAGGTAGAAAAGTAACTTTTTTTTAAAACTCTAGAAATGTATTTTGAGTCCAAAAACTTGCCATTTAAGTTTCGGACTCCACAGAAGAACAATGAAAGAGAATGAATTAATTGTAGATAAAGAAAAGAAGAATCAATCTATTAGTAATCTCATTCTAATTGTGCAGCTTGGTGTACTAAGCTGCCGCTATGTGCAGGGTCCGGAGAAGGGCCGGACCACAAAGGTCTATTGTACGCAGCCTACCCTGCATTTTAGCAAGAGGTTGTTTCCACGACTCGAACTCGTGACCTCCTCTTCACATGGCAGCAACTTTACCGGTTACAGCAAGTCTCCCCTTCTAATCTCATTCTAATTGTACCTCAGAAATACCTTTTGGGTGCGACCTTAGATATGTTGTTAGTTTGGTAGTTAAATAGCATTAAATAACTTTAATCCCATATGTATTAGGAGTAGGACATATATATATATGGCTCACTGTATCATTGTTAAGACGTGAATAATATCATATTTTTCTCCCGTGCATTCTCACATGGTATCAGAGCAGCAGTGAGAAAACATCCAGGAAAGAAAACCCAGCCGAAAAAAAGTCGCCGCGCTTCAATTCTGGCAACCTTTTTAGGGTTGTTTTTCGTCAAACCAATTTACATCGGTGTGCAAAAACCAACACCACCACAAGGTCCCCCAACCCCTGACGACCAAACCCCAACCAACACCTCCGCCGTCAGACATCTCACTCGCCGATCTGAGAAATTATTTTCCGGCGAGATCTACTCCACGCGCCGGCGCGTGGAGCACTTTCCGGGCACTTTTTGACAAAGTTCCTTCAGAGCAGTTGGATCGACCTCAAATTCCGAGCCTACCCATAATTTTATTTTTTAATTCCGACCACTTTGAGTTTTTCCGGCGACTACACTGATTTTTTTCGGCAGATACAGTAATTTCCGGCTGAAACAGTGTCTCTTTCGTCTGTTTCAGCGAGTTTTCAATTGATTCTTTCTGTTATTTGGTGATAATTTTATAGACCTCTCTTCAATCCAACGATGTCTTTGGGAGTTGATGCTTTCGGGTCTAAAAACCCAGGTTCTAGCAATTCCGGTGTTATGATTACCTCCGAACCTTTAATGGGAAGTTCAAACTACTTAGCTTGGGCTTCGTCTGCCGAACCGTGGTGTAAAGGTCAAGGTGTTCAAGATCATTTAATCAAGAAGTCTAGCGAAGGAGATGAAAAGGCCAAAGCACATTGGGAGAAGATCGATGCTCAATTATGCAGTATTCTGTGGCGATCTATTGATTCCAAGTTGATGCCCTTGTTTCGTCCATTCCAGACATGTTGTTTGGTTTGGGAAAAGGCTCGCACTTTATACACTAATGACATATCTCGTTTCTATGATGTGATATCGCGGATGACAAATTTAAAGAAACATGAATTAGATATTCTACTTACTTGGGACAAGTACAGGCAGTCATGGAGGAATTTGAGAGGTTGATGCCAGTTTCTGCTAGTGTTGAACAGCAACAAGAGCAGCGAAAAAAGATTTTTCTAGTTCTTACTCTTGCTGGACTTCCTAATGATCTTGACTCAATACGTGATCAGATTTTGGCTAATCCGACTGTCCCCACAGTTGATGAATTATTCTCTCGATTACTTCGCCTTGCTGCAGCACCAAGTCACCCAGTGATCTTATCACACACTTGACTCATCTGTTCTTGTATCCCAGTCAGTGGACAATCGGGCATCTCAAACTATGCAGAATAGACGAGGAGGAGGTCGTTTTGGAAGATCTAGACCCAAGTGCTCTTATTGTCATAAACTTGGACACACTCGTGACATGTGTTATTCTTTACATGGTCGTCCACCCAAAAATGCTTATGTTGCTCAGACCGAGACTACAGGTAACCAGGGATTTTCTTTATCTGAAAGGGAGTATAATGAGTTCCTTCAGTATCGAGCAAGTAAGCAGACATCTCCACAAGTAGCCTCTGTTGCTCAGACTGATACTTCTGTTGTTGGTATTTCTTTTGCTTGTGTTTCCCAGTCTAGTACTCTTGGACAATGGGTTGTGGACTCAGCCGCTTCTGATCATATCTCTGGTAATAAATCACTTTTGTCAAAGATTGCGTATTCACAGTCTCTTCCCACTGTTACTTTAGCCAATGGGTCTCAAACTAAAGCAAAAGGAGTTAGACAAGTGAATCCCCTGCTCTAGATTCCGTTCTTTATGTCCTTGGCTGTCCTTTTAATCTTGCATCTGTTAGTCGTTTGACTCGTGCCCTCCGTTGTGGTATATATTTCATTGATGATTCTTTTATTCTGCAGGATTGCAGTACGGAATAGACGATTGGAACAGAACTTGAATCAGAAGGCCTTTACTACCTTAATTCACTCAATTCCTCCGAGGCATGTCTAGTTATTCACAGACGTTTAGGACATCCAAGCTTATCCAAGCTTCAGGAGATGGTGCCTCGTTTGTCTAGTTTATCTACATTAGAGTGAGTCATGTCAGCTTGGGAAACATACTTGAGCCTCCTTTCCTCGTAGTATTGAGAGTCATGCAGAGTCTGGTTTTTCTTTAGTTCATTCTGATATATGGGGTCCTAGCAGAGTCAGTTCAACCTTGGGATTTCGTTATTTTGTTAGTTTCATTGATGACCATTCAAGATGTACTTGGATTTTCTTAATGAAAGATCGTTCTGAGTTGTTTTCTATATTCCAGAATTCTTGTGTTGAAATTAAAAATCAATTTGGTGTTTCCATTCGCCCTTTTCGCAGTGATAATGCCTTAGAATATTTATCCTCTCAATTTCAGCAGTTTATGACTTCTCAAGGAATTATTTATCAGACCTCTTGTCCTTATACCCCTCAGCAAAATGGGATTGCAGAGAGAAAGAATAGGCATATCATTGAGACTGCTCGCACACTTCTCATCGAATCTCATGTTCCGTTGCATTTTTTGGGCGATGCAGTTCTCTACGCCGGTCACTTTATGGTCTAAAGCAGTCTCCTCGAGCCTGATTTGGTAAGTTCAGCACAGTTATCCAGGAGTTTGGCATGACTCGGAGTGAAGCTGATCACTCTGTGTTTTTATNTTTTTTCTTGACAGAAAAAAAGATAAGGAAATGGCTCCATGTGCTCTGATTCATTATTTGGGAGCATTACCAAAGTGTTTCAAAGGTGGGATTATCTTGACGTAGGTCTGTCTCTGGCCTAGATCAACCTAAGTTAAATGAAGTCTCTATCGTTCTGCTGAAAAAATCAAATATGAAACTTCATACACCTTAAAGTTCATATGACGAAAAGAGATTTTTTTGAGGTCCTTATACTCATTATGATCACTCTGTGTTTTATCGGCACTCTGCTTCGAGTCTCTGTATTTATCTAGGTCTGTGTGGATGATATTGTTATTACCGGCAATGATCAGGATGGTATTACTAAATTGAAGCAACATCTCTCTCAACACTTTCAGACTAAGGACCTGGGCAAACTAAAGTATTTTCTGGGTATTGAGGTCGATCAGTCTAGCTCAAGTATTGTGATATCACAACGGAAGTATGCCTTAAACATTCTTGAGGAGACAGGAATGACAGGTTGTAGACCGATTAACACTCCGATGGATCCGAATTCTAAACTTCTACCAGGACAGGGGGAGCTGCTTAGCGATCCTGCAAGATATAGGCGGCTGGTTGGTAAATTAAATTATCTCACAGTGACTAGACCTGACATTTCCTTTCCTGTGAATGTTGTAAGTCAGTTTATGGATTCTCCCTATGATAGCCACTGGGATGTTGTTGTCCGCATTCTTCCGTATATAAAGTCGGCTCCAGGCAAAGGGTTATTGTTTGAGGATCGAGGTCATGAGCAAATCGTTGGTTACTCAGATGCTGATTGGGCATGATCACTTTCTGACAGACATTCTATGTCTGGATATTGTGTTTTAGTATGAGGCAATTTAGTGTCTTGGAATAGTAAGAAACAAAATGTAGTTGCTCTATCTAGTGCAGAAACAGAATATCGAGCAATGGCTATGGCAACATGTGAGCTAATTTGGATCAAACAATTGCTAAGGAGTTAAAATTTGGTGACATTAGTCAGATGGAACTTGTGTGCAATAATCAAGCTGCCCTTCATATTGCATCAAATGCAGTGTTCCATGAGAGGACTAAACACATTGAGATTGATTGTTGCTTTATCAGAGAAAAGACACTCTCAGGAGATATTGCTACAAAATTTGTGAAGTCGAATGATCAGCTTGNGCACCAGCTTGAGGGGGAGTGTTAGTTTGGTAGTTAAATAGTATTAAATAACTTTAATCTCATATGTGTTAGGAGTAGGACGTATATATATATATATATATATATATATATATATATATATATATATATATATATATAGGGCTCATTGTATCATTGTTAAGACATGTGAATAATATCATATTTTTCTCCCGTGCATTCTCACATATGTAATAGTTTTTAACGCAATCCAAACTATCACAAAATCTTATCAAGTGATGGACAAAATTCACGTAAGTGAAATTCGAGTAAAGTGTAGCACCTTTTTAACATGTATTTAACAAAGAGTTAAATTACGAATAAAACTACACCTTATCTATAATTCTTTCTTCCTTTTTTATGTTTTAATTAAAGATGGTTAGCTGACAAATAAAAATTCAATGATTTTAAGTTTTCAGGATAATTCGGTTCATCTCTCAGTGAAGCATTCAATAGGCATTCGTTCATTCTAATATAAAACCTAAATAAATATTACTATAATTTTGCTCAACCACAGATATGAATAAATGGAGGATGACTTAAGTTCTATGGTCGTTGTAATTCACAATACACCCGTGTTAATTCATTAGTTTATAAACATATAAACAAAGAGAAAAAACAAAAAACTAAATGCACGGGCAAAGAGGAGAAAGAGATCAAAATGTCAAGTCCCAAATATTTATCCTCCTTTCCGCAAGGCTAAAACTGTATTATGTATTCTATTTGAAGGCATAAAAATATTACCCTTTTATTCTCAAGTTTTCTTTAATTATTTCTAAAGCACCCGATCAAGACAACTGAGTTTTCCCCCTATGGCTACATAGCAGGAATTTGGATATATTTATGCGCACATTTGAAGTATTTTGCAAGTGGAGCCTAGCTTGTCACTTCCTTTACATTCCAGAAATAGTAGCTTCATTTTTCTGGTATGTACCAGCTCTTCTCGACCACATAATTGTTACTTTACAAGAAAGGCACAATTTGTCATTATATATCTCTCGAGAAGACAATATTAAATTTAACTTACCATCTTTGGTTTCATTCTGCACTATCTACTAAACGTTCTGGGATCCAACCAACCCCTCATTCTTCTTTACCTTTTTCTCCAACAGTTCATTCCTTAGTTCTATGTGACCTACCTAACCATTCATATTTTCATTCTATGCTTCTACTATATATCTGAGTATTCTCTTCTTAATAGAGACAAGAGGGAGGATAATGAAGCAACTCAACCCTAACTGGGATCTCCTAATTTATGTCTGCACTCTTTAGGAAAGCACAAACTTTATGCAATTTTTTGCCTACTGTCCTTTTTTCCTCCTTTGACTATTTTCAGACTCGAGAACTTATACACTTTTTCTTGTGGATATTGGACATTGTTTTTCTTGACCTTCTTGGATATAGGAGCAAAATATGTAATGATTTACACATCTGTGGGGATTTTTCCGCTAACGCTAATAAATCACGGGAGACTTCTTAAGTTCTATGACACTGCATCTAGAAGGCTTACCTTTCTTTTATCCTCACTGGTGGCCATTCTGTGAATATCTAGAAGATAACTAAAACTTTCAGTTAATGAGAACTCCACTTGGTCATCATTACCCATATAGTGCACAACATGAAAAGAAAACAAAAGAAAAAGCCAAGAAAATGATGGCTCAATATCGTCTGAGGGGATGTGCTTACCACTTCAAGCAAATGAACATAAAGCTTTGAATTATCACTATGCACTATTTCAAGTGTATCAGCAGCTACATTTAGAGGCTTAGAGATCTCCTGATGTAGTAGCCAGTAGGCATGATTTTCCTATAGGATATTTTATCACACTTTATGGACATATTATCTCCTGATTTTTTTTCCTAGAATTAACACTGTTTTTTATTTTATTCTCCAAAAAATTAGTCAACTAACAAACAGGTTACTATTCAGGGTCCACACACTAAATTTCAGAAGAAAATTGCAGGAATTTCAACTACATTTCCTGCATAAGTTTTGATAATAAAAGAAGTCAATGAATAATGCAGAGATAGTAAAATCCGTACCAACAGCTATAAAAAGGATAAGTTCCCATGTAGCTAATACAATGAGGACTCCAGGAGAAATTCTTACTCATTTTGAAGAAAAAAACCAGAGTAAAAAGCAAAGAAGGTTTCAATGTTTGCATTATGAAAGGTACAAACAGAAAAGCATCTTCCCTATATTTATTCACTTCCTTTCTTCTGAGTATTCAAGAAACTGAAAAATCACAAGAAATTCAAAAATAAAAGCAAAAAACAGAAAAGAAATGGAAAAATAAAAGGGAAAAGGACTGAGCAGAGAAACCAAAAGATTGAAAATAAAAACTGGGTATACATCAAAATAAAACAAATTAATAAGTTCCCACAACTTTTTGGTTTAGGAAGAGGCTTACCAATATTTTGGAAGATACATTTAAAGTTCATAATTCATATCTCATCGCAAAAGTTTTTCTTATTAAAGCAGGCGATTAATTTTAGGCGAAATTTAGTCATAAGCTATTTTCTCTCCACCATTATTTGCTGCTATTCAGGGGCAATCCGAAATAAGAGGAAAACTACCACATCATCAAAATCTTATCACCAAGAAATAGATGAAAAAAATGAAGGAAAGAAAAAATGAAAGACGCAAGAAAAACTCACTGTACCTCAAATATTTTCTGCGCCAATAGTTTTGTTGTCCAAAAAATTGTACGCAAGTCCAAAATTCTCTTCATGACTCATAGCATCTAAAAGCCTTAAGCCGTGTAATAGTTATAATAGTACATGCAAGTGCAAAAATAGTTAAGAAAAGAGTATAAATAAGTGCAGTACTGGACGTCTAAGGAAAATTCGAAAGTGAGAATGCTTACCGGTTATTATTCATAAATAAGTATCGCAACGCCAGAGCAAAACTCAAACCAGATTGAAAAATTCTGGAAAAGTGAGGCCAAGAAACAGTAACAAAGGAGAAAGAAAGGTAAGAGAGGGAGAGAGAGTCTTGGAAGAATGGAGCAAATTCTAGAAAGTATGGATACGAGGGTGCATGGCGAACTGGCTTATAACCACTTTTTGGCTTATGTATCCTATGCTAAAATTAAAAGTGCTTATAAGTTTAGTGCTTATAAGCCAAAAATAAGCCAAAAGTCATAAGTTGGTCTCCCAACTTATCAAATTTCAGCTTATAAGCACTTTAAGTTTGATCATAATATTTACTATTCTATCCTTAAAATACTTCTTTTTAAAATAAAACTTTTCGTATACCCAGTTTTTCAGTTGCATATTATTAATTTCTAATACTTTTATCTAAACATGTAACTGCTTATTTTTTAAATCAATTTCAGCACTTAAAAATACTTTTCAGCACCTAATACTTATAAGCTACTCTAAATCAGCTAAGCCAAATGAACTCTGTGGATATCAAGGAAGACCAAATGTGCAAAACAGATGTCCCCGAGAATTAATTTACACGTATTGGAACGTCAAACGTGGGCTTACATTGTAAAATTACGGATTTACATTAATTACACTAAGCATATGTAACGTCACTTAATTGTATACACATTTTATATATTTTTAAATCAAATAGTTATCCCTCCTATACTATAAATATTCTACAAAATATTAGTTTGGATAATATCTTAATTGAATTAAGTGTTTATGTTCGAAATATTAGATAGATCCATAACTAAGTATAATGAAATGTAATAAACAAATGAAATTACAAGTAAAAAATTTCAATACATTTAGTTTTGTGAGATTTAAGAGGATAAACAATTTGTTTGAAAAGTTATTATTCACACCTTTAATTAAAAAAGAAAATAGATACTTTCTTAAATAGGAAATGACAATGGAACAAAAGTAAAAATAAATAGGAAATGACAACATATTACTTAGTACGTGATGAGTACCATTTATTAATATACTAGATGAGGAAAGGTCCGTATACGGGCCCAACGTTATAATTTTATTAAAATTATTGTTTAGTTAATTAACTTTTGAGGTTTAACAAGCTATATTTTTTAAAATTACTTTTGAATATAAAAATATTTAGTTTGAAATCGTCTTCAAATAGTATGGATAGATGAAAATTATTTAATTTTTATTTTCAAATTGCTTTAAAATAGTATGGGTAGATATGAAAATCTTGTAAATATTGATGCTTCTTTTTGTTGTTTTATTATTTAAAAATAAATTTTACTTTTTTTATGGAAACTTCTATTTGAATAACAAAATTAGTAATTTTTCAAAATGAGAAAAAGATTGGAAATGAGCATTTGCACTACATAAATAGTCTAATCAACACATGCATTGAAAGGAGAGTTGTGGCTAGAGGAATATGGGGTCTACGTGTATTTTGCATTTAAGAAATACAAACATGAATTTTTTATGAAATGACATATATGCCCTTGGTCAACCATCTTCCTTTTCTATATAATAGAAAAATAATTTTCTTGCATCTAAACATGTAAGTTGCTTGTATTTTTTAAAACCAAATTATTATCATACAAATATTTCTCATTTCTTAGTTTAATTCTTATTCATTGTTCTGCTTGAAATTTTCTTAAATTTAGTAAGCTCAATGAACTTCCTTTCTGGAAACTTTTCATTATATTATTGGTTTAATTTTATTTTTCTAAAATTAATTAAAGGATGACGTCATCATATTTGCATAAGATTTTCATAATATGGGCTATAAGTGATTGATTTCAAAATATAAAAGGTGTATTTGCATTGTGTAGTCGAATTATGTGGGTGTTTAGTGTAAATAAAATAAAAATACTAGCTCATTTGCTCTTCAACGTACCCGCTCCAAATCTGCTGTGCTGAGGCCCAAAACGGCAAATCAGTTTAAACTTTCAAGTTTCAACAGATTTTCCACCATACGACTGAATTAGCAATATGAAAATTCAAACGCAATTGCTGGATTTGGCTTAGGCAATAATAATAGAACTTCCGTTCTCATCGAGAAGAGTTGATACAGAAGATCACGGCGAACTGAATTTTGGAATTAGAATCCCTTGGTTTGATTGTAATCAGTAAGTTATTATTGTTCATCAGCCGAGTTTCTGTTTTAACTGCTTAATTGCGGAGTTGATTCCCTTTGAAAGTGATATAGGGAGGAGATATTGCTAGTAAACTTGACTCCACATCAGTTGTGTAGATTTTTTTAACGGGGTTTATAATGTCACTCATTGCAATACGATTTTGGGTTTGATGCCTAGATTCTTTCGCACGGTATCAAATTCTAATTTTGATTAAGTTCATTTTCATAACAGTTTTCTATTTACCTATTCTATTGTTTTGCCCCACTCTCCCAATTATGTCCATTGTGCTACTAACTCTGCCCCACTCTTCAACCTGTTGAGTTATTTCACTCCTTTTTTAAAAAAATCCATTCTTTACGTATTGTAATGTTTTGGGTCCCTCTCTCCATCAATTCAGTCCATCGAGCAACTAACTCTGTTTAACACACACTTCTTAGCCTGTTAAGCGTACTTTCTTTACTCCAACTATATTCTTCTACCTGTTGAGTCATTTCAGTTTTTAAGAAAAAATAAGGAGTTAAGATAGGCGTGTGGAAGAAGTCATGAACTGCAATGCTGAGATTTTATCATTTATGTAAACTATAAATCTTATTTCGTGGAAACAATCACATCCGCCGGACTGCCTCTTCGTTTGGCAGCATGTTAATCATTTTGCTTGCACTATAATCGGTGGCGGAGCCACATATAGGTAAAAATAATTTTTATATATCTTTACTATGTATTGAATGTCTCTTTTCGTCTCCTTGAGCGGAGGGTCTTTCGGAAACAGGCTCTCTACTCCTCCGGGGTAGGGGTAAGGTCTGCTTACATAGTTAAAATACTAGCCATTTTGGCGCCCTTAGTTAAAATCCTAGTACCATCTTCTCTTGATGTAAAGAGATTACTATATTGACACTGCTGGCCATGTAATCCTAACCATTTTTTTTAGGAATTTTCATTTTTTCTTCCAGTTGCTCCTTATTATGTCTGTTTGCATCATATTGTCCCACTCTTTCATGTAAATCTTCCCAAAATTGATGATGATTCTAAACAATTTAACTCTGTCTAGTCTGTTGTTTCCATTGTGGCAGAGTTCAAGGCTGGCATGAGGCACACATCTCATGATGATGATGATCTCAAGCATCCCTTATAAAGACATGTTCTCTTTGCGGGGGATTGTGTTCGTTGGTGCTGTTGATCGCAGCATAAACTTGGGTAAGTACTAACCATCTATAGGTGTGTATATGATAATCATGAATTCTCTTTTATATGAGATGGATAGACCTTGTCTTATATTTGAAGTAAGAAAAGTTAATTTGATGATTTTGTATTCACTGTCTACATTATAGAGCGGATGGACCTTTGGTCTGACATGTTAAGCAGGAAAATTGATCCTTTATTTAATTTTTAGTTTTAGCATTCTTATCCTTTTATTTTGATTGTCGTACCTTTTCTTTGTGGAATGGATTTGCTTATGATTGTTCTCTGGTCGCTTGATGGTCTTGGGAATAGTTTCACAACCACCTTATCTATGTTCTTTTCTTGGTTCTTTCCTCGAGCCTTCTGTATTTTATTTTCAACCTGAAACAGCACATCTGGTTTTATTTCTTTTGCGATTTTCTCTTCTTTATCTTATTGTTTGTTGATTTTGTTCGAACTCAATCTTCTTCTGTTTCAGCAAAATCTACGTTCATCTAACTTATGTCCCTGACGAAGATAGTGTTAATCAAAGTCTGGAACTCCCTCATACTGCACCTCTTGCCAGAATCCCTCTTCTTTGGATTATCTGTCATTTCGATCCGACCCAAGTATTATTTTGTCGCCTTTGCCAAGTTGATCCCGATTCTTTCCTTAGATGCATTAGCTTGTGTCTAATATTGTGTAGCTACATTAGGGGCCAAAGAAACTCCAGTTACATAGAGTCAATAACTAAGAGTCTAAGACAGAGCATCTCATCTGTAAAGATGTCAGGGAAGATTGTATAATAATACTCATACTGGAGCCACAGAGGTCTCAACTTCCGGAACAAAATCAGATAGCCACTTCAAGTTACATATCAAAGCAGAAATGGAGCCAAAATTTCACTAAGGAGATTTATAACATAAAGAAGTAAACACACGAAGAAGCCAAGGGGATTCAACCTATAGTATATACACATAAAAAGATTTGTTTGCCAATCTACACTATGTTATTTTCCAGCGAAGGGGTGTCAATTCACTGCTGCATCAAAGCATTCAATCTCCGTAATCTCATGAAACACAAGTCATTATCCAAGTATGACAAAGACATACTCGCATCAAAATAATTATCTCAATATTAACTTTTATTAGGATAAAAAGAAAAACATTAAGTAGGATCTGACTAACACCACTATTTCTAATTGCACCAAATTTAAGGTTTCCTTCGTTAGAACTTCACCATTAGAGTGAATCTACAATTCTACACCAAGTTCTCATAGTAATCTTTAGTTGTAAATTTGAATGCAAGATAGCTCATACATGTTTATTTGGTTACTGGAGAGATCTGAATTCTAAGATTTCCTGCTCCAGTTGGGTTCTTACAAGGAGCAAATGTGAAGTTTGATTAGATGTTGGGCTGTGTCAGATTGTGATTGAGTTGATTGTACGTTTGATAGTTGACCTGTGTGACCCTTAGCGATGGGCTGATAGTCCTTCACACCCACCTTTGGCTGAGTAGTATCATTGCAGGTCAAGCAAAGCTAATCATATGATAATGTATGCCCTGAGCGTTCACTCTTAAAGGAACTAGCTGATTTCTAACGGTGTTTTCGACTGACCAACAAGCTGTCAAGACATTGGAGATACATTGACTAGAAGTCGCCGAACAGTTATAATTTTTAATTTTTTAATATTCAGTTTCTTGACGTAGAGGTCATTGCAATCCGTCAAAGATAGTTCACGCAATTTTGTGGGAAGTAGTTTTCAAAGACAGTTCCTTCTCTTTTGGAAGGAATACGTCCGTTGAAAATTCTCAACAAATGAGGGTTTTTATAGGGCTTCCATTGGTCGAATTAATTCTATATCTCAAAGAACTGGCTGTAGAATGGCTATTTTCAGAATATAGTAATTTTTACGAAGCAGGGTCATCAAAAGCTCGACTTCTAATAGAGGAAAATGCGTTTTCTGATTAGTGATTTTCGCTAGAGTTTTCGATGGATGGCCGTCGGATATTTACCGTTTCCCTCTTGTCCCCATAAACATCGCCACTCACCACTCGTCTCTCGTGGTCGGCAACTAGCTAGTAACTCTTCATTCCTCTGACTGTTGATTCAAATCTTTTTTCCATTTTCTTCTTTCTTGATTAGACATTTAAGAGAATAATGTTGATAACATGTTTGATATACAGATGCTTTGTCAATTTTATGTAAATTGCTCAATATTATGATCGGAGCATTCTTGTTCTAGTTTCAGTATTCTATAAGATTCAACGAGATGAGCTTTCTTTTAATGGATAGACATATATATCACATTGGCTATCAACTTTTGAGTATGGAAAAATTTAATGTTTATCTCAGTAGAGTTGCATGGCTGAGGTAGGCTGATGAAATACAAATTCAATGTGGACTTGTCCATGAAATTCAAAGATATAATACTGCAGTGACGTAATCTGATTCATTATAGCAGTAGAAAGATGCAAATCTATAGTGATGAAAATTAGTTAATGTCTTTATTTGTCAATATTGCTTCTCAGATGGAGGGATTACTGGCTTTAGCTTGGAAGTTTGGTTTGCAATGACTTTTGCACATCCAGAAGTCCAGGGGGAGCTCTGGGCGGAGACGACATACGTAAGTTTACAATTCAGTCAGAAATTTCATTTTCTAATCATATATGATTTAGATATGTGTTGTTCGATGTGTTGTCAGGTTGTTTGATGCGTTATATAACTCTACCGAAATTTTGCAGCGAACCTCGTTATTTTGATGTGTTATTTTATAATAAGGAAAACTAATGCACATTATAGGATGAAGTTACGCCCAATTATTGGATAACCTTTGCCGAAATTCCCAAAAGATATCTTACTCGTCTTCTAAGTTCTAACTTATTCCGAATATTTCTTTAGAAGATGAATCTAAATGGAGTTTGGAGCAGCTTAGGATAGGTTGCTAATGTACATTAGATAGATTGTATTCAGTAGACATATATTTGATGTTTAATTACATTATTTCAGCATTCCTTAATAGCAAATTACCTATATTTTTGTGTTTCTAAGAGGCATTGAGCTTGCAGTATGTCCATTAATTTTAAAAATGCCCAATGAAGTAGTAAATCTCTCAGTTTATCAATGGTCATACCATTATTTTCGAGGGGAAAACGGTAAAAAAGGGACTAAAATTGCCAAAGACCCATATTTTTGTACGGCGAAACCATTGAAACATTAACCGTGGAGAATGTCACAGTTTTTGACTGTTAAGCCATTGAAAAGTTTCTTATTTGCAATCATCCGTATATTCCGAAGGAAAACCCGCTGACAATTGAGCAAAAGTTTCCCGTTCACAATTGTTGGTGGCCTGTATGTTGAAAATATTACTCCCTCCATTTAATTTTATATGAACTTGTTTGACTAGACACAGAAAGACTTTTGGAATTTGTGGTCTTACACATGCCACGACATTTGTGTGGTTATAAAAATTTTGGAACTTGTGGTGTTAAACATGTTATGACAGTTATGTGGCCGTAAGATCATGTCTTTAAGGGCAAAATTAGAAGTTTAAAGTTAAATTATTTTCAAATATAGAAAGAGGTCATTCTTTTTGGAATAGACTAAAAAGGAAAAGTGTCATGTAAGGTAGAATAGAGGGAGTAAATGTTTTCGTAGTTCTTTGTTCTGTCTGGCAAGTTGTCGAAAACTTACCAAATTGGCAAATCCTCTATGATTATTCTATGTTTTTGACTGACAATCCACTGAAAAATGATTGTTTTCTCATGACACAACATATCCGATACATTTATATTTGTATTCAATTTTTAATAAAAAAATCCATTGGAAAATTATATCGTTTTAACCTACTTTTCGTCGGGCAATTTCTCCTTTTACATTGCAAAAGCCTTTGATAATTTTCAACCCTTGATCAAAAAATCTTATAGATAAGCATTATTCTGAAGGAAGCTTTTTCTAGGAATAAACGTCGTAAAATTTTAGTTTTCCGAGGATTTTCCGGCGGTTTGGGTTGTTGGAAAATTGACCAGTTTCTTGTAGTGTGAGCCTTTAGAGTGTCCCTTTCTACACAATTGAGGATTGAATGATTGATACAAAATATTACTCCATCCCATTTTATGTGAATGTGTTTAACTAGACTCATTTGCTCACAATATAAGAAATTAAAGAAGACTTGACTTCTAAGCCATACACAAAGTACCAAACTTATCCTTTTAAGTAAATGGTGGTGAGAGTTTCACTCTGTTCATTTTCTCTCTCCTTATAAAAAAAATAAACTTCTATATTAAATGGGTCATAACAAGTCATGTCATTAAGATAAATAGAGATGCTAAAATTATATAGGTTCCAAAAGAAGAAGTGTGTCATTCTTTTGGACCGACTGAAAAGGAAAGTGTGTAATAAAATGAAACTGAGGGAGTAGCTACAATTTCAAGGCTGTTAGCGTTTCAGTTGACCACATTATTTAGATCCTCCCTTTCATCTGTCGACTCTTGGAAAGAAAGAAGGGTACAGTTTCGCATATTTTGTTTCCTCTCCTCTCTTCTTCTACTTCATGCTTCTCAACAGTTAGCAGATGCACCCCCGCACCAAAAGCTTTTAAAATAATATAAATGAGATAATATAGTTAAGTATTAAAATTCTTATTGACAAATGTTAAATTTACTTCAATTTTTTACTTATAAAATTTTTGTAATCAGGTGTTATCTATTATGTAGCGACTAATGATGACTATATAATTCTTTATACAATAGTAAATTGTGTAAAAAGGATTTAATAATATTACCTTTTTAACCTTAATTATCAAAAGAATGTCCTTAATTGTCAAAAGAATGTGTAAAAACGATATAGTTAGTGGTGTTCTAATGGATAAGTGTAAAATATAATACTCCTAATTGAAATGTTATATGTCTAAGACATTAATTAAATTTTTTCAAAGTTATTTTTACTTAAACTGATTTCTATCTACAGTCATTTACTTACACGAGGCGTGACGCTTTTTCTTGGGTCAAGCATGTGGAAATTCTGATTTTTGACTACAGTCATTTGCTTACATGAGGCCTGACTCTATTTCGTGGGCCAAACACATGAAAATTCTTTTTGATGATAAATGATAGTGAGATTTGAACTGTGGACCTTTGCTTGATCTAATACTATGTTTAAGAGTGTTACCATCTCATTTAAATGCTTAAATTGTTAGAGAGAGCACAACTTTAATTACTGTATTATAGAGGAATGCTGTGAAAGAAAAAATGCACTAATGAAATTCAGATAAGGTCACATACTGTACTTTGAGGACATTTTACTTCAAATTAAAACCATTATCAACTTGCCAACCATCAAATTAAGCCTTATCAAACAAGTGTGAATAAATTGGAAACTGTTAGTTAGTTTACAGTTATGTATATAAGTCTAGTCCCACATTGGAATAGGAGTACTATGTACTTTGTAGATTATAGCTATAAATAAGACTTCTTCTATTATATTGAAAAGACGAATATATCAATAATAAGATTTTTCTCGCGTGCATTCTCACATGGTATCAGAGCAACCGTGAGAAATTTATCGCTGTGCATAAATTATAGCGACTCCGGGAAGTGAAAACAGTCAACCGGAAGCCCTTTTTTCGGCAAAAATAGATCTGTCCGCAAGAACCATACTATCGGCCAGTGTTGTGCAAAAACCAACACCACCAGGAAGTAGATCAGAGTTCGGCGACCAACCTTCAGAAAAATCTCCGGCAGTAAAGCACCCACGCGCCCTCACGCGCCGCCAGAAGAAGTTTTCCGGCGAAGTTCTGACGTCCACGCGCCGGCGCGTGAGACTGTTTCAAGCCATATTTTGGGAAAATTTCTTCAGAATAGTCTCTTCTCCTCGCAAATCCGAGCCTACCCATCCAATTAAAATCAAATTCTGACCACTTTTATTTTTTCCGGCATGAATAGTGAGTTTTCGGGCGAGAACAGTAATTCCCAGAAATGAAAAAAAGAATTCTGCTTTTTCGGGGCAATATTATAATGGCATTCGTATCAAAAGCCTTTAACTCACAATCCGTTGGATCCAATGCATTGAATCCAATCCAGATGGTTTCTTTATCGGATTATATGGAGTTCCTTCAGTACAAAGCATGTAAACAGACATCTTCAGGGATAACTTCCGTTGTTCAAATAGATAGTAGCGTGACTTGTGTCTCCCAATCTTCAACCTCTGAGTCTCGAGTCATTGATTCAGGTGCATGTGATCATATTTCTGGTAACAAATCTCTTTTCACTACTATTTCATATTCTCAATCTCTCCCAACAGTCACAATGGCCAACGGGTCTCAAACCATGGCAACTGGAATAGTTCAAGCAAGTCCACTTCCTTCCTTAACTTTAAATTCAGTTCTTTATGTTCCCGGTAGTCCTTTTAATCTCATAGCCGTTAGTCGCTTAGCCAAATCACTTAAATGCTCTATTTTATTTTTTGATGACCTTGTTTTTGTACAGGTTCGCAGTACAGGACGGATCATTGGTACCGGGCGTGAATCAGATGGACTTTATTACCTTCTCCTTGCAAAATCACATGGACTCACATCTTGTCTTCCTTCAACAACTTGTCATGTTACCTAAGTTGCGCGGACTCTTCGATTTTGGTGCCATTCCCGTCCGGATACGGGACGGATATGGGGACGGGATACGTCCCGGATACGGTCAACTGACTTCGGACACTTTGACCGGAGTCCATTGACAAATTTGGGAGAAAAATTGAGATTTTGATTTCTCAAAATCAAAAGCAAACAAATTTAGAACAATGAATGAATAATGTCCATTTTGGAGATTGAAAGATTGAATTGTACAATATTCATGTAAGTTTTTCACATATCTCTCAAAATTTACAATATTTTTATAGATCTATTTTTTATTAGTTGAATCCCCGCACCCGTACCCATATCCGGATCTGCACCCCCGATTCTTAAAATTTAGATTTTGTCGAATACGATACTCGGATCTGTCCCCATATCGGATACCCGCACCCGAGTCCGAGCAACTTAGCTTGTTACAAATTCACCAGATTTATTATATAAACGGTTGGGACATCCAAATTTGTCAAAACTTCAGAAAACGGTACCTGGTTTATCTCACTTGTCCACTCTAGAGTATGGGTCATGTCAGCTCGGTAAACATACCCACTCCAATTTCCCTCGGCGTCTTAATAATCGAGCAGAGTCACCTTTTACTTTAATCCATTCAGATGTTTGGGGTCCTAGTCGGGTCAGTTCTACATTGGGATTCCGCTACTTTGTCAGTTTCATTGATGATTATTCCAGGTGCACTTGGATATTTTTGATGAAAAATCGATCCGAGTTGTTTTCTATTTTCCAAACCTTCCACGCTGAAATTCAAAATCAATTTGGGGTTTCTATCAGCACATTTCGTGGTGATAATGCCCTAGAGTATTTGTCTTCCCTATTTCAGCAGTTTATGAACTCTCATGGGATTATTCATCAAACATCTTGTCCGTACACGTCTCAACAAAATGGGGTAGCTGAAAGAAAGAATAGACATCTTATTGAAATTGCTCGTACCTTACTCATACAATCTCATGTCCCGTTGCGTTTTTGGGGGATGCAGTTCTTACATCTTGCTATCTTATTAGTCGTATGCCATCTTCAGCTATCTAGAATCAAGTTCTATTCTCTATTCTGTTTCCCCACTTACCATTGTTCTCTCTTCTACCCCGTGTCTTTGGAAGCACGTGTTTTGTTCATAACCTTACTCCAAGAAAAGATAAGTTAGCTCCTCGTGCTCTTATGTGCATATTTCTAGGTTACTCGAGAACGCAAAAGGGGTATCGATGCTATTCTCCTGACCTCCAGCAGTACCTTATGTCCGTTGATGTTACCTTCTTTGAAACCCAATCATACTTCACAGGTCCAGGTAATCACTTAAATATTTCTGAGGTGCTACCAGTTTCATCTTTTGGAGATTCAGTCACTATCTCCCATTCATCTTCCTCTGCAACTCCAGCTCCACCACCTACAGCTCCAGTTGCAGCTCCACTACCTATAGCTCTAGCTCCAGTTGCAGCTCCACCACTCTTGACTTATCATCGTCGTCCATGTCCAGCATCAGGCCCAGGTGATTCACGTCCTGCATCAGATTCTGCACCTACTGCAGACTTGTCTCCTCTTAGTCAACCAATTGCACTCCGCAAAGGTGTACGATCCACACTTAATCATTATCCCCATTATGTCGGCTTAAGTTATCATCGTCTGTCATCACCTTATTATGCTTTTATATCATCTTTGTCCATTATTTCTATCGCTAAGTCTATAGGTGAGGCACTATCTCATCCAAGATGACGACAGGCTATGATTGGCGAGATGTCTGCTTTACATGCGAGTGGCACTTGGGAGCTTGTTCCTCTTACTTCAGGTAAGTCTCCTGTTGGTTGTCGTTGGGTTTATGCAGTCAAAGTCGGCCCGGATTGCCAGGTTGATCGGCTTAAGGCTCGTCTTGTTGCAAAAGGATACACTCAGATTTTGGGCTTGATTATAGTGACACTTTCTCTTTCGTAGCTAAAGTAGCATCTGTTCGTCTCTTTTTGTCCATGGCTGTTGTACGTCATTGGCCTCTTTATCAGTTAGACATTAAGAATGCTTTCTCCACGGTGACCTTGAGGAAGAAGTTTATATGGAGCAACCACCTGGTTTTGTTGCTCAGGGGGAGTCAAGTGGTCTTGTATGCCGATTGCACAGGTCATTATATGGTTTGAAATAGTCTCCTCGAGCTTGGTTTGGTAAGTTCAGCACAATTATTTAGGAGTTCGTAGTGAAGCTGATCACTCTGTGTTTTATCGGCATTCTGCTCCTAATCTGTGTATTTATCTAGTGGTTTATGTTGACGATATTGTTATTACTAGCAATGATCAGGATGGTATTACTAATCTGAAACATCATCTCTTTCAGCACTTCCAGGCTAAGGATCTAGGCAGATTGAAGTATTTTCTAGGTATTGAGGTTGCTCAGTCTAGCTCAGGTATTGTTATTTCACAGCGGAAGTACGCATTAGACATTCTTAAGGAGACCGGAATGAAGGGTTGCAGACCTGTTGACGCTCCTATGGATCTGAATGCTAAGCTTCTGCCTGGACAGGGGGGCCTCTTAGAGATCCTACAAGATATAGGAGGTTGGTTGGCAAATTGAATTACCTCACAGTGACTAGACCTGATATTTCTTTTCCGGTGAGTTGTAAGTCAGTTTATGGATTCTCCCTGTGATAGTCATTGGGATGCAGATGTTCGCATTCTTCGGTATATAAAGTCAGCTCTAGGCAAAGGGTTACTACTCGAGGATCGAGGCCACGAGCAGATTGTTGGGTACACAGATGCTGATTGCGCAGGATCACCTTTTGATAGACGTTCTGCGTCTGGATATTGTGTTCTAGTAGGAGGTAATTTGGTCTCTTGGAAGAGCAAGAAACATAATCTAGTTGCTCGATCTAGCGCCGAAGCCGAATATCGGGCCATGGCTATGGCAACGTGTGAGCTAGTTTGGGTCAAGCAGTTGCTCAAGGAGTTGAAGTTCGGAGAAATTAGCAAGATGGAACTGGTGCGTGATAATCAAGATGCTCTTTATGTTGCGTCAAATCCGGTGTTCCATGAGAGGACTAAACACATTGAGATTGACTGTCACTTTGTCAGGGAAAAGATACTCTCAGGAGAGATTCTACAAAGTTTGTGAAGTCGAATGATCAGCTTGCAGATATTCTCACCAAGTCCCTCACTGGTCCTCGTATTGGTTATATATGTAACAAGCTCAGTACATATGATTTGTATGCACCGGTTTGAGAGGGAGTGTTAGTTAGTTTACAGTTATGTATATAAGTCTAGTCCCACATTGGAATAGGAGTAATACGTACTTTGTAGAGTATAGCTATAAATAGGACTTCTTGTATTATATTGAAAGACGAATATATCAATAATAAGATTTTTCTCCCGTGCATTCTCACGGAAACCATTATGAACTAGCGAATCATCAATTTAAAGCCTTATCAAGAAAGTGGGTATAAATTTGAATACCTAGCCAGCCCAGTCTTTCATGGTGAAGTTATAGCTTTTACAAGCCTGTTAAGGAAAGCAGATTTAAAAAAACAAACTCTGAAAGAGAAAGAAGATGAATGCGTGTCAATTATAATAGGTAGTGGAGTAGCGGCTGGTGAAAAGTATAGTAACAGAATTACTAAAAAGAATCTTAATATGCTAATGTAATGACTGCTCTATTCTAATATGCCAAGAAAAATTTAGAAATCTAACAGAACTTTTAATAAATATATATTTATGCCAATTTTTCGTGCTAATGTGTTCACACTTGATTGTACAAGTGGGAAAGGGGAACAATTTTTTTCTCTTTTTGGTCCGAGGGCGAATATCTCTAAATCTGCCCCTTTTCACTCTGAATAAACCATCTACAACACTGGTGGCGGTTGTCATTATTCAATTTGGCCAAATACTTCATTTACTTTAGTTAGTACAATCTTCGCCACAGAGTCAACCTTTGCCAATCAATGGAAGTTGAGACACTCATAAACAAGTCAATCAGCATTTTGGTTGTGGATGATGATGTTGTTTGTCTTTCCATTGTTGCTATGATACTCAAGAAATGTAAATACCAAGGTATGCGCCAAATCTTTTTTGCTATTTCGTTGTCTTGTTTTTTCTTCCCCTAATTTGGGATGGTGTCTTGCATGCATGAATTGCTTTTCATGCTACAATTTCTTTATGTTAGATAGCCTTAACGGAGATCGATGTATCCTAGATTTGAAAGTGGTAAGCGTTAGATCTTTAAGTAACATGACATGTGAATTCAAGTTACTTACCAGATGTACCAAAGTTATTCATACTTCCTATTTAGGAACAGAAGTGGAACGATTAATTTAAGGTGCCACTTCATTAGCTCTTCTTTGGATTCGATGTGAGTATGACTTGCTGAAGAATGAAGGGGAATCACAACCAGTGCTTTAAGAGCCGTTTTTGCCCCGGGGCGGCATAGTAAAAACGAGGGGGAGGGAGGGAGGCGGTACGAAAGTATTGCGAGGCATAAGCCTCAATGTTCTGGGCGTATACTTAGGCGTTGGGTGAGTTTTTGTTTTAGGGCATAAGCCCAGAAAATCTTTTAAATTAGAATTAAAATTACAATTCCTTAATTTAATACCAATAAACACAAAAATCAACTTGTTATTTACATTCTAAAAAGTTAAAAAACTTTAAAGTCAAAAGTTTTTTTATTGTTAGCCCTAATTTTTATCTTTCTCTTTGTCCTCTACCGGGTAAAGGAAAAAAATGATCAATTTGCAAACTTAAAAACGAAAATGCATCATACTCCATGATTTGTGGTTCAACACTTCTAATTGCAGGTTCCTTCTTTGCTTTTCTTTCTTTTTAAGTTATTTTACTCTTACAAGTTAGTTTATAAATTTCTACCCAACTTCTTTGCCAAAGTTTGATTAGTTTTTTTGATGAAGCAGTTTTGATTAGTTTTTTAGTCAATTGCTGATTCAAATTAGCATTTTAAGATGAAGTAGTTCTATATACATTTCATTTATTTTATATTTTCTTGAAATTTCTATAATTTCTATATAATTTTACCTTATTGTAATATTTATTTTTATTGTATTAATTTATAAAATATTAAAAATTAAAGATCCATGGGGCTTACGCCTAGCGCCTCGAGGCTTATGCCTCGCCCTAATACGTAAAACGCCTTTCCTTGTGCCTCGAGGCTTTCATTCTCTCCTATTTTAAGGCAAACACAAAGAGGAGTCTCTCAATAGATTGGTTGAGATGTTCTTTACCAAGCATCCAATGCTAATGACAGTATCAACATGTTTTTTCTTTCCAGTTATAGTAAGAAATTTTAATTAGATTCACAAGAAAAAGAAAAAAGGAACCTAATGAATCTGATAACGATATTTAAGCACATCTGTATTTATGGAATTGTCTTTATTTACGATAACCACATTAATAGATCTAACATCAGCATATGTATGGAAAATGTAGTTCCTTTGCTTTGGCTATTAATCTTGATGTCAGAACTTATAGGCGACTTAGCGTAGGATATTGTTATTTGGATTTTAAAATGTTTCTATATGGAGCAGTTGTCATTTCTCCTTCATAATGCATCTAACCAATAAACTATTTTGGTTTTACTCCAGTTATGACTGTCAAACATCCAATGGATGCTTTGTCTATACTTCGGATCAAAGGCGGCTCTTTTGATCTCGTTGTCGTTGATGTGCACATGCCTGATATGAATGGCTTTGAACTTCAACAAGTGATAACCGACGAATTTGAGCTACCCGTTGTTTGTAAGTCTGATTCTTTTTTCAATTTTATTTTGCATGAAATGTTCAGTATTGTATTCCCTGATCATTAAAAAAAAGGCTTATGATCCAAGCTTACATATTGAATGTCAGTGATGTCAGCTGATGACAAAGAAGGTACGATCCTGAAAGGACTAGACGGTGGGGCTGCATTTTTCCTTGTTAAGCCTATATCTGTAGATGATCTAAGAGATCTATGGCAGTACTCACTGTTGCAGAAGAAGAAAGGTAAAAGAGTTCTTCTTGAGGAAATTGATTGTTTGGAGAAAAGTTCCACTTGCAATAAGAAAAGCCTTCATGAAGTCAGGGAGTCTGCATCATCTATCAATGAAAATTGCTATCAACATATCAAGAAGGAAAAATCTAAGAGGAAACCTGCAAGAACACAGAGGAACGCTGATAAAGATAACAGTGGTAATTCTGCTGCACCATTTAAAAAGACTAAGGTTGTGTGGACAAGTTCACTACACAACAAGTTCTTGGAAGCCATCAGAGACATTGGATTTGACAGTAAGTTGCATATTTATTTTATTAAAAAGAGTTTTTCAAGGTGTCAAACTTAAAAGAACATTAAATTGTTAATATTTTGCTACCTGAATTTTTCACGCAGAAGCTGCGCCAAAAAAGATTCTTGATCAAATGAAAGTCCCTGGATTAACTAGAGCAAATGTCGCCAGCCATTTGCAGGTTTACTTCTAAATACATATGTTTAACTATAATTGGTATCATGGCTTTCACATATTAAATAGGTGAAGTTATGTTTGATTTCTGCATTACTTTGTTTGAACTAGTCCATATAGGTGAAGTAACGTTTGACTTCTGTATTACTTGGTTTGAACTAGTGCATAATTTCATAAAATAGGAGATCACAGATGTCCGTATTTGTTTTACTTCAATTATTAAGATATTCATGACTATCTATATGGATATCAACCGTCCATTAGCTTTTATCATTAGAATCTCACTTTGTTTGATTCTTATATTATGACAATGTAACACCCTTTTACACCAGTCATACCAACCGCTTCTTATTACGGTACACTACCTTTTTCTGTTCAGTTAGCATCAGTTAATTTAAAAGTTGGAAAACTTTTTACAGTATATTATTAGCTCTTATCATTTGTAAAGTTCACTCTCAATAGTGATTATTAGTCTATGTTGCTCGTGTGATGAGATGAATGTCATTAATTTTATAATACAATACGAACTTTTATGAATAAAAATATGAAAACAAGATTAGGTCCTCACCCGAAATTAACTTGATGGTGACCAGATTTGCATCAATGAACAAAAGTGAGAAACTCAGCCTCTTATTTGGTTAGTATATCTTCTTCGCTTTCTTGGGTTATCAACGTTAACAATAAAGACCAGAAATGTGAATTTGATGAGGATATGTAGTCGATAGTAAAAGAAGAGCTCTTTCATGATTTTGGGAGAAGCGACGGGAGAATAAAGGAAGGAGCTTAAGTTCTATGTACTGGCGGGATAAAAAGATTTACACAATCGGGTCACTTGTAAGATAATTACTGTGAGAAATCAAGAGAAAAAATATATTCTGGATATTCGTTAAATGTCTTACAAATAGTCCTATTTATATACAATGTTTACATATACCTAAAGCCTTCTATACCAATGTGGGACACCATACATGAACTACTTCTGACACTCCCTCTCAAGCTGGTGCATATAAATTATATGTACCGAGCTTGTTACATATATAACTAATACGAGGACCAAAGAGGGACTTGGTAAAAATATCTGCAAGTTGATCATTTGACTTCACAAACTTTATAACAATATCTCCTGAGAGAATCTTCTCTCTGATAAAGTGACAACCAATCTCAATGTGTTTGGTCCTCTCATGGAATACAATTTGATGCAATATGAAGGGCAACCTGATTATCACACACGAGTTCCATCTGACTGAGCAACTGTTTGACCCAAACTAGCTCACATGTTGCAAGAGCCATGGCTCGATACTCTGCTTCTATGCTAGATCGAGCAACTACATTCTGTTTCTTGCTTTTCCAAGAGACCAAAATACCTCCTACTAAGACACAATATCCAGATTTGGAACGTCTATCAGAAGGTGACTCTGCCCAATCAGCATCTGTGTATCCAACAATATGCTCATGGCCTCAATCCTCGAATAATAGTCCTTTGCCTGGAGCTGATTTATATACCGAAGAATGCGAACAACTGCATCCCAATGACTATCGCAAGGAGAGTCCATAAACTGACTTACAACACTAAATGTCAGGTCTAGTCACTGTGAGGTAATTCAATTTGCTAACCAAGCCGCCTATATCTTGCAGGATCGCTAAGAGGCTCGCACTATCCTGGCAGAAACTTAGCATTCAGATCCATGGGAGTGTCAACAAGTCTGCAACCCATCATTCCTGTCTTCTCAAGAATGCTTAAAACATACTTCCTTTGTGAAATAATAATACCTTAACTAGACCGAGCGGCCTCAATACCTAGAAAGTACTTCGATCCGCCGAGATCCTTAGTCTGGAAGTGCTGAAAGAGATGTTGTTTCAGACTAGTAATGTCATCTTGATCATTGCCAGTAATAACAATATCATCAACATAAATCACCAGATAAATACACAAATTAAGAGTAGAATGCGGATAAAAGACTGTGTGATCAGCTTCACTACGAGTCATGTCGAACTCTCGAATAATTGTGCTGAACTTACCAAACCAGGTCGAGGAGATTGTTTCAAACCATAGAATGACCTGCGTAATCGACATACAAGACCACTAGACTCCCCCTGAGCAACAAAACCTGGCGGTTGCTCCATATAAACTTCATGCTCAAGATCACAATGGAGAAAGACATTCTTAATGTCCAACTGATAAAGAAGCCAATGACGAACAACAACCATGGCCAGAAAAAGGCGAACAAATGTGACTGTAGCCGCGGGAGAGAAAGTGTCACTATAATCAAGTTCAAATATCTGAGTATATCTTTTTGCAACCTAACGAGTTTAATTTCAGCACAAAAACTCTGGAATAGAGAACAACTCAGAACGATCTTTCGTTAGGAAAATGCAAGTACATCTTGAGTAATCATCAATGAAACTAAGAAAATAACGAAATCTTAAGGTTGAACTGGCTTTACTAGGACCCCATATATCAGAATGAACTAAAGAAAAAACAGACTCTGCACGGCTTTCAACACTACGTGAAATGTATCTCGAATATGTTTACTAAGTTGACACGACTCACAATCTATGTAGACAAACTAGACAAATTAGGGAACCATCTTCTGAAGCTTGGTTAAACTCGGATGTTCTAGACTTTTGTGAATTAGGTCTGGAGGATCTATAGCGGGACACGCTGTAGAGGGATTGAGTGAGTTAAGGTAGTAAAGTTCTTGTGATTCACGCCTAGTGCCAATTGTCTGTCCCGTACTGCGGTCCTACATAATAAAAGAATCATCAATAAAATATATACCACACTGGAGGGTACGAGTCAAATAACTAACAAATGCGAGATTATAAGGACAACTAGGGACATAAAGAACAAAATCTAAAGTGATAGAGGACGGGATTAGCTTGTCCAACTCCTTTTGCTTTTGTTTGGACTCTATTGGCTAGAGTAACATTTAGAAGAGATTGTGAATAACAATATTTGACAAAAGTGACCTACTACCAGCAATATGATCACATGCGCCTGAGTCCATGACCATGGTCCAAGAGTAGTAAACTGGGAAACACAAGCAAAGGAATTACCAACAGCAGAAGTATCAGTTTGAGCGACAGAGGCTACTTGTGGGGGTGTCTCTTAGTTGCTCAATATTGAAGGAACTCATTATACTCCCCTTCAGAGAAAGAAAACCCCTGGCTACCTACGGTCTCAGTCTGAGCAACATGAGCATTTATAGGTGGTCAACCATGCAAAGAGTAACACACCTCACGAGTGTGCCCAAGCTTGTTACAATAAGAACACTTTGGTCGAGTTCGTCCAAAGCGACCTCCTCGTATATTCTCCATAGTCTGGGATGCTCGATTTTCCATTGTCTGGGATTCGAGAATAGAGGAATCATTTATCTGTGATGAGATACTGTATGACTGGGCGTTGTAGCAAGGCGAAGTAACCAAGAGAATAATTTATCAACTGTGGGGACAGTCGGACTAGCATCGCGTACTGAATCAAGGTCATTACGAAGTCCAGCGAGGGTAAGACCTAGAAACATCTTTTGTCGTTGTTCTTGTTGCTTTTCACACTAGCAGAAACTGGCATCAACTTCTCAAATTCCTCCATGATTGCCTGTACTTGCCCCAAATAAGTAGACATATCTAATTCCTGTTTCTTTAGATTTGTCATCTGCGATATCACATCATAAAAACGAGATATGTCATTAGTGTATAAAGTGCGAGCTTTTTCCCAAACTAAATAACATGTCTGGAATGGACAAAACAAGGGCATCAACTTGGAATCAATAGATCGCCACAGGATACTACATAACTGAGCATCGATCTTCTCCCAAAGTGCTTTGGCTTTTTCATCTCCTTCGCTAGCCTTTTTGGTTAAATGATCTTGAACACCTTGACCTTTACACCACAACTCGACAGACGAAGCCCAAACTAAGTAGTGTGAACTTCTCATTAAAGGTTCCAAGGTAATCATAACACTAGAACTTCCGGAACTCATGTTTTTAGACCCAAAAACATCAAATCCCAAAGACATTGTTGGATTGAAGAGAGGTCGAGCAAATTATTACCAAATATTAGAAAAAATCAACTGTAACCCACTGAAACAGACGAATGAAACACTGTAGTTGCCGGAAAATTTACTGTAGCTGCCAGAAAAAGTTAGTGTAGTCGCTGGAAAAAACTCAAAGTGATCGGAATAAAACGAAAACAGTACGTACGGATGGGGTCGGAATTAGCAGACGAATCAACTGTTCCGAAGAAACTTTTTCAAAAAATGGCCGGAAGTGGTCGTACTCGCCGGCGCGCGAACCCTAGCTTCTGACGGCGCGTGAGGCGACTGTTGCCGGAGAGGTTCACTGGGGTTTGGTCGTTGGATGATGACGGATCTTGTGGTAGTGTTGGATTTTGCACAACACTGACGGAGAGAGAGATGACGTAAGACAGTCGTGAAATGTCGCCGGAAAATTGAGGCACGGTGACTTCTGGCTCTATATTCTAGTTCCCGGATGTGTCTCAAAATTGAGGCACGGTGACTTCTGGCTCTATATTCTTGTTCCCGGATGTGTCTCACCTCTACTGCTCTGATACCATGTGAGATAGCACTGGAAAAAATATGTTCTTGATATTTGTTAAATGTTTTACAAAAGCCTATTTATATATAATGTTAACATATACCTAAAGCGTTCTATACCAATGTGGGATACTGTACATGAACTACTTCTAACAATTACAACAAGATCTTATGATAATTATTAAATGGTGATTTGCTAGAAGTGGTTATACTTGCTATCACAGCATAAACTACACTGATAACGTAAAAAAATGTTTTACACTAGAATATAGTAAATTGATTGAACTCCACCACTACAGGAGGAGTTCTGACGGTTCCCTTGTATATCTTCTAAGAAATCACCAGTATGGAAGAAATTTCAGAAAGTTCCTTTTATATCAGTTCAATAAGGATATAAAATTAAAATCGTTGGAAATTATGCTAAGCATGTAAAAGATTTCTACAGAATCAATAATGAAAATCAAATCTAAAGATAAGAATTTAAGTTTTATATACTAATGACCTTATCAAAAAAAGCTATATGTACTAAATTAGTGGTTACTTTCTGTTGCTATTGGTCTACTTTTGCATGGGGTTGTAGCGCGCTATATATTTTCTTTTACAGGTCTCTTGTTCACCTTTTTTAATATATAGTAGTTACCTCTAGTTGACTATAAGTAACCCTTTATCTAAAGTCTTTTATACGATATATCAGTGTACTTAACATATCATGTTGCAGAGAATTTAATCTAGCTACTAAGTTTGCATACTACGGGAAAAAAGTAATTTTAATAATTAGCTTACTTTAGGAACTTGGTTTGGTGATAACAGAATTGGTGACTTTAAATTTACATTCCTAAAACTTAGGTAGCCTTTTTAATTTGTCCCGTCCTAACTATCAATTCTTCTATTCATTCCAAGCAAGTTGTGCTAATTTTGCAGAAATATCGTATTTTCTTGGAACGAGTCTCTGATGCATGCTGTAGAATACAAGCTGCTGACACAAGCTTAGCCATTAAGGCTGTTCAATCAACTAGTGCATCAGGAATGCTCAGTCAGGAAAAATTTGGATTGCAGAAACAGTTCTCCGAAAACACCACTAACCCCCGGTCATTGATTCACACTGCAAACAATGGCAGTTCGTCTTTCAGAACCCAGCAAACAAGACAAACTATTCCATCAGGATATGAACAAGCACAGTTGTTTCTCAATGAAGGTAATTTGGGTAATATAACACATAGCAATGGGAATCCACTGTATAAGGCGAATCAGTTGACTAGCACAATGAAAGCAAACAACTATCAAACGGGATCATCGGCTTATGAAGATATTTCATCTCAGCTCATGAATGGTTCTACTTCAACTCAAGTTCATAGAATGCTTTCTGGAAATCCTGCCAATAGGTTATCTGATAGGAACTTACTAGCATTAGGGACCAATGGTATCACAGAGCACGCTACCCTTAACGGAAATTTGAACTTTCTTCGTGATGGCCTTGCTGATGACCAATGTGGTACCAATTTCACTCAAAATAACTATGCTGATGAGGCATCTACTCTTTTTGCTGGTCCCATGAACTTCATTGGTAAAAGCCAACATGACTCTGAACAATGTTTTGCTCAAGAGGCATCTTCTTCGGTTAGATTTGATGGAGAAAAGAAATGCTCCGCCATATTGTCTGATCATATTGATGAAGAAACTTATATGCAACTACCATCATTTGTTAACAACGTTTGCAGGGGGCAAGAAGTCGAGGCTATGCTCGATCAGGTTTGTAACTTTTCTGAGTTTCACAACATTAATGATACGCAGCAATCACGAGGCATTGGTGATCTTAGTGTTTCTTTCGTGAATCAAGGGAACGTTCAACCTCATCAGGTATACACTTCTTGAGCATTTTTCTTTATTCCTCGCCAATATGCAATCAAAACAAATTAAACATTATGCTCTTCCATTTTCTCTAATAATTCATGTTTTTAAGGGTTGAACTTGATCTTTTCTCGGTCTGAAAATAATTATGGAATGATTAAAAAGATAATATTTTGGATATGTAGATATTACGTTATAAAGCTAATACAAGTTGAGCCTTTCAGAGTTTAATATGCTTGACTCTCGACAGTGGCGGACCTAGGATTTTGTACAAGCGGGTTCAGTCAAAAACAACGGTAACCAATTGTACAATCGGCTCCTGCAAACAAAATTTATTCATTGCTCTTTTTTTTCCCGTGACGTACTCTCAAGAGCCAAAATGAAGTCATTTTAAATTCATGCTGCTTTTTCAAAACAAAGTTGGGGAATATAAATATATATGTATATATATATATAAGAAATTTAACAAAACAAAGTTGAAAAAAAGAGTTATAAACTAAAATTTTGATACAAACGATTAGAGAAAAAGAGATGATACAATAAACTATAAACATAAAATATACTAAATTAAGTAAACAAATTATAATAATTCGGCAAAGCATTCTCATGTTTTTAGCAAAAACTATGTAAGAGAGAACAAAAATCCATTTATTAGAAAGATTTAATTTATTGAAGCAAAGTAGAGTTAATTAAGAATAACTTTTATTCCACCTAAACAAAAAATATAAATAGAAGTATGAAAAAACAAGACGAATAGAAAACATAAGCAAATTAATACAAGTATAACTGAAGAATGGACGTTTAGCAACAGGGTATTGTTAAAATAAAAATATATTAGTTGGCTGCTTTAGCGGAGGCTTGAACCTGTGACCAAGTTTCCTGATTGAACCCTCTTTACCAATGCTCCGCAGCCTTTGTTTGTGTCAAGCGGGTTCAGTTTTGTTAATAAATATAGATTTTCTGTTTTCTGATGGAATTCACATATAAAAATAACTAACTTTTTCAACGAAGCGGGTACAAGTGACCCCCCTTGCTATAAGGTGGGTCCGCCCCTGACTCTCGAGGAATGAAAAGGTGACAGACAATTTAGAGCAAAGAAAGAAAAGAAAAGAAGTTTAATTACCTATAAATGATCAAAATAGAGGAAACTTGCCTATAAATGAAAAAGAAACTTGCCTTGAATATATATAGAAAATGAACATGGGGTGATTTTCAACTAACAATGATGGTAGCAATCAGGGGACGGCTAATTGCAATGGTTTGGCCAAATACAATTCAAGGCAAGTTTCTTTTTTATTGCCTATAAATGAAATAAGCGCTGGAATGTATTGGTTTGTTCATCCAAAGTTCTCTCTTGCACATACATTACCAAGTAATATCATATTTTGTTGTTTATATTTAGGGGTAAGGTCTGCGTACACACTAGCCTCCCCAAACGCCACGGTGTGGGATAATACTGGGTATGTTGTTGTTGTTGTATTGAAACTCACTAAAGTTTGAAATCAATTTGTTCTTTTAAAGAGAGCGATAAATTGTGCCGAACCAAATTATAATAAAAAAATAATTTAAGAATGTTATGCATTTTTCCTTCTATCAAAATATCTTTAAATTATTTCTAATCCCATCCTTTGTACCATCCAACTTAATGTGTTTAAGCAAACATCGACTTTAGTCCGTCTAGGTAAAGAGTTTAACCATCTCTATCTGTTTTTGCTTCCCCAAATTAAGGGATGGAGATATGATTGAAGGTTTGGATAAGTGGGTTGCAGAAGCCTTTGGGAATTGGAGAAGATTAAATTTCAGTTTTATTTGGTTGCATGCATTGAATTGGGTAAAAAGTTGAATGTGTTGAAAATTAATGCAAGAGTAAAAGTTAAGGTTTTTTGGGGAACATATACTCGTTATTCATAATACATTATTACACTCTGTTATATTCTTTTTCTTGAAATGGTTGTAGCGACACCACCGCATAGGTCATACCGAACCTGTGGAGGATGGCATGTCTCAGCTTCATAATGTCTTCTCATATCCTACTGAGGTATGAATTATTTGGTTTTAGTTTAGTTCGTTTTGAACGTTGAATTATTGGATGTCGAAAGTATAACAAGTACTTTGTCGTTACATTTTTCCAGCAAAGTAAAGATGAAGAGTTTTTGGAGCTGGTACTTGCTTCAAGCCCTTATGAAGATGATCAAAACCCAGACGGTCTTTAAAGCCATTGCTGATGAAGATACTGCTAGTATGCCATAAACGCTTTTACTGAATAGTCAATACTAGCTGTATGAGCAAAAAAATATTAGTCCGAGAATATATTTAGAAGAACAGTTTACAGCAACAAAAACTGTTGGTGCTAGTCTGCTAGAGACACTTTTACTTTATTGCAGCGATCGGATTATTTTGTTACAAACATGTTGCAGGAAAATCATGGCAATATGTTAATTTTAATATTTGCAAACAGACAGAAGATTTGTAGCAATAGTGTATTCTAATTTATTGGAATACACCACATTCGTCACAAATGTGAATTTGAGCAACATACTTATTGTTGCTAATTAGTATTTATGTATGTCGTGAAGATTGCATTTTGTCTCAATAGAGTCGAACTTGATTGCCATAAAAGTTTTGATTTGCATTAACACTGGTTAGTTTTGTCCGATAAGTCGGGGTTTGTTGCTACAAATTATTGTCTATCAAAAAAAAAGGATAATCTTTAGCAACTGCTGGTACGCGAAAGACTTTCGTGTTGTTAACCAGGAGTGTCCATATGAATGATGAGGTTGAGACTTAACATCAGTTGTAGAAGTGCTTTGTATTTAGGTTGAACCTTAAACTTGAGAAAGTAGTTCCCCGGCACTGATTGTCGTCTTAAAATGATCTGGTCGTTTTGATTTTTGAATTTCTCAACGCCCTAATCTTAGTAAACAAAGTCTTACCTCACAATGATAGCTCCTAGCAAAATTTCTGCCATGTTTAAACCTGACTTATGCCTAGTTATGTGTTAAATAAATGAGATTATATGTGGATGAGTGTATAATATACAATGTTGAAATAGTGGATATGAGTGTTGGATATGGTTTGGGGTTGAGCTGGAAGTGGTATTGTATTGTAGCATAAGAGGAGCTAGATAGGCCGGACCCTATTCGCACTGTGAGGGTAACGTATGTGGCATGATTTTGGCCAAGGTTTCCAAGAGACGAGGCAGGACAATTGGACCAAAGCGCAAGGTTATAGTGTGAACCTAGTCTAAAGGTTTAGACAGGTTATTTTATAGTCTCAACTCTCACGTCGTAGAAGTAACGTGTAAAGGTGATTTTTGGTCCAGGGTTAGTTCATGTTGCAACATGAATAGCCCGAGCGACAGCATTTTGGCAAAGAAATGAGGCAGTGCAGTAAAGGCATGTTTTGGCCAGACCGCCAGGTCGCGTCATAGCGCTATCGTGTGAAGACGAAATTTTCTTCCTTAGTATTCACGCTAAGGCGAGAGTGGTCCGAGGCATCAGGTCTACAAATAGTATAATGTCGACATTTTGAGTCCAAAAACGAAACAGATAATAGCTAAGGCACGATTTTGAGAGCTCCATTTGGATCTACTACCCAACCCAACTACCAAGTAAGTGTATTTATGAAGATTCAATGTATTTATAACCTACTAATGCTAATTTACGGCCAAATATCTGTGGATGCATGTCTAGATTCCTAAATCTCCTAAAAAATAAAAAATAAATAGTTTGGCTACAAAGAGGTAATTTTGCCACTTGGACTTCATTTATTTGGTATAAACTAGTAGTAGTACCCGCGCGATGCGCGGTCAATATTAAAATATATCAATTAAATTAAATTATGATCGTTCTTGTTTGAACATATTAGATCGTATTGTTTTAATAAATTTCAATTGTCATCTTACTTTTCAATATGATATACCCAATAATAAAATATCTATTAAATTAAAGGGACTTATATAGTTATTGAATTAGTAACTTTTTGGTTCTATATTTTTCTTTATTCTATTATCCAATGTTTAGTATTTTTACATTGTTAATAAAAAAATTTATTAGCATATTACTTTGTTTAATATTTTTCTAGCATACATACATACATACATACATATATATATATATATATCTTGAAATATTTATTATTTAAAATTTTATGCTATTGTTGTCAATAATATTATATGAATTTTAATAAATTAAAGGGGCTTATATAATTATCGAATAACTTATTTGATGTGCATTTTTCTTTATTATATTATCCAATATTTAATATAATTGCATTGCTAATATAAATTTTTACTAGCATATTACTTTGTTTAATATTTTGTCTACTGCATTTTTTGTAATATAATAGAAGATATATATTTTATTACTCTTGAAATAGTTTTTTTATTTTAAATTTTATTCGAACCGCAGAAAGTCTGATTTATGCTTATTATCAATCCTTGTGGGAGCTTACCCCTATGGCTTATTCTCAATTGTCTGAATTTTTGAAGATATATATTTTTTATTTTTATTTTATTCTATTATTTTCAATAATATTTTTTGAATAAATAAACTTGTTATTTTTAAAAATAAAAACAAAATTATTAAAAAAACAAAGAGATTTTGGATTGGCAGTTTTTTATTTTTTGTAATTTCAGTTTTTTATTTTAAAACAATTTAAAACTACAACTTGAAACTACTCTCCAATTTTAATGGACAGCTTTTTTTAATCTTTATTTTCTATTGTAAAATATTTTATTTTATTATTTTATAGATATTTAAATTTAAAAATAATAATCAAAAATTAATTATTAACTAAATAACTAATTATGTTATATGGTTTTTTTCTAGGATGCCACTTGGTTTAAGGAGAAGGCTTTTTCCTCTCCTTTTAATAATATATAGATTAGAATGGAAAGAGTATTCAGAGTTGTACTTATGACTAGGGTTGTACAAAAGAAACTACCAGATCGCACCAAACCAATAATTCGAGTTAAATCAGTAAAAAAAAAACCGACTATGGTTTGATTTGATTTGGTTTGGTGTTGAAGAAAAAAAACTCGACTATAATTGGTTTGATCTGGTTTTAACTAAAAAAAGTCAAACCGAAACCAAACCAACATTATATGTATACAAGTTATAAAAATATTTATCGTAATGTAATTTATCAATATTTCTTAAACTTTTTCATAGTTCTCTCCTTTAATATATTACTTTAAGCTTGCACTTAGAAATTTTGAATGGTCTAGTATGTTATATAGCCCATAAGTGCTAGTAACTCAAATAAAGTTCAAAGCAAAATCATAACAATATTAGTGCTAACAAAAGAATTTCAACTCAATCCTAGGAATGACTAATATTGGATATCTATTTTCTTTTTTAGTTTTGCATTGATTTATAGAGTGAAAATGCATAACTTATTTTTTTTTTTAATTGTTTAGTCATGTAAGTAATATTTAGTACTTTTTACTCGTACTTATTATAGCATGACTTAGTATTTTTAGATTATGTTCATTTTCATTATGACTTATTAATTAGAAATATTTATTTTATGGGTTTTCAGTATCTTTCTTGTTGAATATTTTAGTACAATGTCATGACTCATCTCACATTATTTTATGTTATTTGGGTAACACCTTATATAGTTGTATTCTACTAGGACCAAAGAAATATTTAGAGCACAAGTTATATATTTTGTGCTATGAAGATTTTATTAGGAAGAAATCCGAAAAACCGAGAAAATCTAAAAATCTGAGAAAAATCGAAATTGAAAATCCAACTTTTGTTAATTTGGTTTGATTTATAGATTTAAAAATTTGACACAATTGGTTTGGTTTGGTAACTGAAAAATTCGAATTAACCCGACAATATGTACACCCCTACTTATGACTAGAGGTGTGCAAATAAAACTGAAAAGCTGAACCAAATCGATTAGAAAAATCGAATATATATATTAGGTTTGATTCAGTATTGAGCAAGAAAAATCCGACCTAAACTAACATATAGATATATTTATTTTTTATATATTAAAAACTTCACATTGGATTTTTCTTTAAAATTATATCTAGAAATATTTTTGATCCTCTCATGAAATCTAATATTTAATGGATCTATTATACTGCATTCATTTCTTTTACTTTTAAATAATGTTAGGTCCTAACATGTACAATCACTTTCTTTTCAAGTTTGTTGAAATGTTTCAATCTTTAATCTTCCATATTCACAAGTCGCAATCTAGCAAACTCCTACATCCTCGGTTTTGAGATGATGTTTTATCGTTTTTTTTTAGAATTAAAATTAAACGAGATCATTTCATTATTTAGATTTCATATTGATTGTTAAATACATGCTTTCTCAACTAGTAATCTTGGTCTGCCTAGATGGATCTTTATCCTAAGACTGGCTGCGCATGGAAGGCTAAACACTAAGGGGTCGTTTGGTTACCGGTTAGAGTTATGCAAGTATTAGTTATACATGTATTAGTTATGCAGGTATTAGTTATGTATGTATTAGTTATGCAGGAATAAGTAATGCAGGTATTAGTTATGCAGGTATAAGTTATGCAAGGTTGAGTTATGTTGGGATTAGTTATGCATGGATTAATTATGCGGGGATTAGTTATGCGGTAGTTATATAAGGATTAGTAATATAAATGTAATATGAGTGTTATTTATTATTAGCTTACTTTATTTTTATTAAAATTGTTAGTATAGTTTAAATATATTTTTTTAAACAAAAAAATACAAGTTTGAATAAAGGGTATTCTTGTCATTTTGTGTTTTAATACAAGTATTACTAATTATGTATAAGTTATTCCACCTTCTACCTTGCATAAATAATACATAGATTCCGTCATAACTTATACATGTTTAGTTATGCGGAAAAGAAAATACATGAACCAAACATTGTATTAGCAATGCTATATTTTATGTGAAAAAGAGGAAAAAACAACCAAACATTGTATAACTTATGCTAGCTTCTACGTGGAGATTATTCTTCCCCCTTCTTTTAACCAAACAATGTATAAAGTTATCCTACATTTAATACATAGATAACTCCTCTCTAACCGGCTACCAAACGACCCCTAAGGACAGACTAGTCAATTGAGGGTGACTACTCAAGAATGCCCTCTATGTTGTCCGGAAGTAGGGGTGTCAAATGGGCGGGTTGGGTCAATTTTGGGCAGGTCAAAATGGGTTGAGTCAATAATTGGGCGGGTCAAATGACCCGCCCAAAAGTTACTTGGGCTAAGATGGGTTAAAATTCGGGTCATAACCCAACCCGCCCAACTCTTATTAAACTTTAATTAATATGTGTTATTTTCTTATAAATTGTATAATTACTAAATAAGGTTTTTTTGCTTTTGTTATGGTCATATTTAAAATATTAAACAAAAAATAAAATTATTTCTAAGATATTTTGACAAACTTACTCATGGATCAATTTGAGCTAAAAATTAACCCAACTTTAAATGGGTTGAGATGGGTTGGGTCAAGATGAGCTAAGTTCAATAAATGAACGGGTCAATAACCAACCCAACCTTTGGCGGGTTGGGTGGGTCATTTGGGCTTGGGCCAAATTTGACAGCCCTATCCGGAAGATGAGAGCTTGTCACACTTATTTTTGACATGCGAAGTAACTGCAGAAGTTTGAAAAAAACTGCTATTATAGCAAGGCATATATAATGAGAGGTCCAATGAAATTGAAGGATGGGTTGCAAAAGCATGGCAATGGGAGAAGCACCAATATAGGACGGTATTAGCAGTTGCAATCTAGCTACTAAGCTACAACTTGTGGACGGAGAGGAATCAATGAGTTTTTCAGGTAAGGCAACATAGCAATGAAGCTACAATCAGGAGAGCAATTCAGGATTGTTCATCAAAGAGGTTCCAGAATACTGCTACATGCATGGCTGGAGAAGTTCAACTGCTATCCATAATAGTTAGAGTTGGTTTTGATAGTTCTGTTTCTTTGTTTCTATTGCGTTTGAGGTAAGGCGGACAATTAGGGTAATTGTTTATATATACACTAGCTCCAAGTTTCGTAACAAATTGTTTTATTAATTACCATAAAAAGAATTATTTGAAACGTGGATGTATACTTGTGAAGTTGCGTTTTGCAAACTATGTGCATGTATTAGTCATCTTATTAAATATAGGGAAAATACATAAGATAAGATGCACCCTATAATTGTATGAAAAGTCAGTTTCATATTTAACCTTTACGGGTGTTCTAGTACCTCCTTATACTTGTCCAAAATGAATTTAATACCACGCTAAAAGCTTATGTGACAAAAAATTAAAGTGGAGGCACGTATTATCAAATTTAAAGCAAAAAATGACTTTTTGGCCAAAAAGGAGAGAAATGTTATGAAATACATATTTATATAGATGTCCACTAATCAAATATAACTCCCACTACTCTTCTCCATTATGTAGATAACCCCCACTACTTCTCACCATTATTGTTGTAACTCCCTCACCTTCATAACCTACCCATGATCTTCCTCCATGATCTCAAATGCTTAATGGCATACTTATGGAATTCTTTTGGTATACCTCTATGTTGTACTATAAATAGAGGATGAGAACTCATTTTGTAATACACTTGAATACATGGAAGAAATAAGAATCTCTTCTATCTTGCTCCCTACATTCTTGTCTATTTTCTTGTTTTATATTATTACTTTGAGCTAAGTTTTGTAACACGTTATCAGCACGAGTCTCTATCCAATTGAGTTATTACATCTACAAAATTGTCTTACATCAGAAAAAGCATATGTCTGCTGTGCCTGATATTCCTCTGGAAGAGATGAGTTTTTCTTTTCCATTTAGCAATTTCAAATAATGGTATGAAATATAATAAAAGGAATAACAAGGTTGAGGAGACTAGTACATCGTGAAAAGGCATATAATGCTAAGATACGTTTTCTAATTTTTTTTAATTAATTCATTTTCTTGTTAGTTTTTCTCAAAGGTTCTTTATTTGTTGGGAAAGTTTCCAATACTAAGTATTACTTTGTAAAGTTGAAACTACTTACATGTAAATTAATTACTAATCCATGTTTTTCTTTCTAATATTTATTGTAAGTTTAGTCTAATCTCTTTCACCTAATGTTCGGGTTAGATGTTATATGAGAATCAGAAGCATATAATGATGCAGCTAAATGTTACATACTAAACCAGAGACCAAAGATGTACATAAATTAAGGAGCTACGCCAGCTTTTGCAAAGTGATTTGAAGAACTTTAATTCCTTTGTTACCAGTAAATAGATACTTATTGTGTAACACATATATGAGTTTACTTTTATTACTATTAAAAGTAGTATACCATAAAAGTCTCAGGGGTGAGTCTACTTTGGCATATTATGCCATTAATTAAGGATAAGCCGGTGGATTCAAGTCCCAACGCACCATGAGGGCAAGACATCGGGTTTTGAGTCCTGATGATCCATGATTGTAAAAGTTGGGTTCGAGTCCCAACTCATTATGGCCTAAGATGTCTTTATATGGGTCAGGCATTGGGTTTGAGTTCCAATGCACCATATGGATGACATAGTGATGACTAAAGAAAAATAATGTATTTTTCATGGAAAAGCATGAATCTTGTCCCACTTGATTTGCACCATTCTTGAAGTGAATGTGGTAGCAATGCATAATAAGTAAATGAAGACAAGTGGTTGACCAATGAACATGGGCGTGCCATTGATCAAATAATAATAGTCATCATTATGGTAATTGTAAAAATGAGAACAATAAGGGTTCTCGAAGTAATCCTTCAATAGGTGAAGGAAATATTTACCATCAAATTGGTATGAAAAATTTATAAAGCACGTCGCGATAATTATACTCCATTCTTTGAAGAGAATGTGACTTGTGCATTGAGAATGCAGATTCATTCCTGAAGGTGAATGTAACAATATGTGATAAAAGTAATGAATAAAGACGTGCAATGCATGATTGGATACACACCACAACTCACCTCTAAGGGAGGTTTGAGAGAAAGAAAGATCATGAACATTACTATGTGATTACATGAATATGTCATTGGTCGCGTACATGTGGTACGCCAAAAATAATTTGACATGCCTTATAAAAAGTTATTATAGGCAAAAGTAAAGCAAGAAATGATTTTGCTTATGATGATTTTGACCATGACAATTATTATGATATGATTTTCTCCGTGAAGGAGACATTCACCATATGGATGGTGTGACAAAAGATCTTGTAGTACAAAATCAATTAAGAGCTCCGGAAGAGCTAATTTGTTACTACCCGGATGAATAAAATTGTTCATGACATTGATATTGTAGTAAGTCTCAAAAGAAACTTTTTTAGTTTCAAATGTATTAGCCAAAGTGGTTGGCATATTGAGACTATAAATGAAAGGAAGATCGATTAGCTCCATATTACTATAACATATCGGGTAAATATGAAGGTTACACGATTTTTCTTTTATTTGTACTACAGATGTATAAGCATGATATGAAATCACATGCCATAGTAAATTAAATGTTTACTGAAATAAATATCAGTTGGAATGATCGGGTTGGCCATCCCGGTTCACCCCAACATTCCCCACTTGTCCGACTGTTGCTGAGCAGTTTGCCATCCCGGTTCAATTATGATGTGAAAATTAATTGAGAATTCACATTAGCATATATTGAAGAAATAGAAGATTCTTCAAGAATTCTCTTGTGTTGCTTATTCTCATAATATACCAGTTTAGGTTGGGATTGAATCCCTTAAGATTTGGAATGAATAAAAGGTGATATATATATTATCCCTTAAGATTTGGAACGAATAAAATGTGATATATATATATATATATATATATATATATATATATATATATATATTTTAATAGATGCATCTATTGTATGGTCATATGTGCGTTTGTTGTCAACTTGCAGTTTGGATTTTGCAAGATTGATTGCTCAAATTATTAGAGCAGANCTTGAAATGATCTTGATGGAAAGATTCTCCATGACAAAACACAGAGATTATTGTTTTTCTGCTCTCATGGAAAACTATTTTGTAAGCAATTATTCAACATATCAATTTTCCAGTTACGTTGCAAATTCAGCTGCGAAAGCTGGTTTTACTTCTCCATAGACTATAGAGCCATCTATGATCTACCTATTAATGAAACATTATATTTACAAAAGCCAGCTTGTAAACATCCCTTCCCCTGTACATATACTTGCATATTTAGTAAGCTTTAACAAGTCTTGACCATTATAGAAATACTAAAGTATGATATCCGAAATGATTATTTATAGTATGTTGTTGAAATTTCATATGGTGAATTTCAGCAACTCTTATGAAAGAAAGAGTGATGAATGTTTACATGAACATCCGAAAGTGTGATGAAATATATAGGTGATGATTTTTCTTTTTTCTTTTTTTTTTCCCATTAGACACTGTGTGTGTATATATATATATATATACACACACACGCGCGCGCACACACACACGCACGCGCGCACACACACACACACACACACACACACACACATATATATATATATATATATATATATATGTATGTATGCTTTTATACGAAGTTTTAAAATTTTTATAGTAAATATTAATCGTTTGCACTTTTAGTACAGTTCTTTACCTTTACATTCAAGTTTAATTGGTAGTTTTCTTTTGTTAAGTGTAAGAATCTATTTCATGTTAAAAATAATATACTTTTTAATTGATTCCTTAAATTATTCATCACTATTTGATTCAATTATCTTCAATATATCTTGCTAAAAAATAGATTTCTCAAAGGGCAATTGATTTGATAGTGTTATGTTGAAAATGTGGTCAACGAAATGTGTGTTTGGTAGTGTATGTCTTATATTTAAGAAAAAACCGACAAATAATCAAAAAAACCGAAAAACTGACATAAACCGAATCGAGAAAAAACCGACTTAATTGGTTTGGTTTGGTTCTAATATTTGAAAAACCGACTTACTCGGTTTGGTTTCTTTTTAGGGAAAAACCGATCCAAACCGAACCATGAACACCCCTAATTATGAATACAACTAGATCCTCGTACAAGAAAATGTGAACTTATGTGAACTTGAAGTTCAAGTGATAATTCATTTCCAAAATATTGCCAGGAGCATTTGCTGACCCAAAGCTAAATGTCATATTTCAGCTGTTAATGCACCAAAATAGAATAAAGTCCATGATGGACAGAGTTTATGACACGCATGAAGCGTAATAGACTAATCGGTTCAAAAGATAAAACTCCTTGAAGAAGGAGATGAGCAAATGTTCAAAATGGTCACAATAAGGAGGCAAGTGCTTTATAAGAGCACCATAACATAACACTTTATAAGACCTCATGGGAGAGGCTCAGGTACCTGAAAATAATGAGATAAAGAGATCTCAATAAGTTATGTCTTTAGTGGGTAATGACGGAGCCGATGTAAAATGATCATTGACGATATTGTTTATATAATGTAGCGGCCAATATTATTAATATTGACGAGAATGTTGAGCTCAAATCTGTCATGAAATTTGGACAGATAAATGATTGGCCAAATGAAAAATATGCAATAAAAATTTACTTCATCTGAAAAATATGAAGTTGGACGAATAGTCCCAACAACTGAAAGTATAAAGGCTATATGGAGATATTGAAATATGATTAATATTATATTGCAAAAGGAATCCTTGATATAGATTTGCTTATTCTAACAAATATTGTCAAGGTTTTGTTGGTTATACAAATGCAGGGCATAGTTCGTTGTTCAAACAATCTATTTCCATGTGAGGACGTGTGACTTTTCTTTGAAGAGACGATTCCAATAATATTGAAGATGATGATGCTTGCATAGCTCAATTAAAAGAACGATATATTGAAGAAGACAAAATAAAGCACATTTAGCCAAAGTTTCTTTGCAAAGACGATCTTCAATAGAATGATGAAATAGATGTTCAAGAAATTCCTTCAAGTGATAATTTGGCGGAATAATTCACGAAGGCATTGCTGATCTCAATATTAGAGAAGTTGTTATACAAGCTTGGAATTCGGCGTCTCCGAGAAATAAAGTGATATTTTCATCAGGGGGAGGCAAATACGCGTTGTACTCTTTTTCCCTTAGCTAAGGTTTTATCCCACTGGGTTTTCCTGGCAAGGTTTTTAATGAGGCAGCAAGTAATGCGTATTACAAGATATGTGTCTCTTTTTCCATCACTAAGATTTTTTCCTCCATGGTTTTTTCTTAGTAAGGTTTTAACGAGGCACATTATCTATGGACATCCAAGGGGGAGTGTTATGAAATACATATTTATATGGATGTCCACTAATCAAATATAACTCCCACTACTCTTCTCCATTATGTAGATAACCCCCACTACTTCTCACCATTATTGTTGTAACTCCCTCACCTTCATAACCTATCCATGATCTTCCTCCATGATCTCAAATGCTTAATGGCATACTTATGGAATTCTTTTGGTATACCTCTATGTTGTACTATAAATAGAGGATGAGAACTCATTTTGTAATACACTTGAATACATGGAAGAAATAAGAATCTTTTCTATCTTGCTCCCTACATTCTTGTCTATTTTCTTGTTTTATATTATTACTTTGAGCTAAGTTTTGTAACAAGAAACATAATTTCTTGGACTTCCCCTCCCCCCCCCCCCCCTTTTTCTCTGTTTCACTCCACTCCTTTTTAAGAGCAGATTTTCTTGCTCTTTTCTCTTTCTTTTTCTTCATCTTTGCACTCATTTATTAATCACTCAATTTTTTGTGTTGTACGTAAAATTGCATTTCCGATCACTTCTTCGTTTTCTCCGAAGATGGATTAGTTACATTATCGGTTTAGTTTATTAATTAAAATAGTTCTTCAATTTTCAGATTCAATTTAGTGTGCGTTTGGACGTAAGAATTGTAAAATTCCAAACAAAAAAAAGTGAAAAAAAAATTCAGATGGAAATGGTATTTGAAAATTAGAGTTGTGTTTGGATATGAATATAATTTGGGTTGTTTTTGAATTTTTGTGAGTGATCTGAGTGAAAATTTTGAAAAACAACTTTTCGGAGTTTTACAAATTTTCGAAAAATTCCAAAATTCATCTTCAAGTGAAAATTGAAAATTTTATGGCCAAACACTGATTCTGAAAAAATCGAAAAAAATCTTACGTCCAAACGGGCTCTTAATAGTGTAATAGCAAGAAATGACACAAAATTTGTTAGTATATGAACAACTATTGGCCGAAAAAATTCCTCCGACAGGCTTCTATATTTTTCGGTGATTCAACAAAAAAAAAACAACTAGATCTTGACCCCCTTATCACCAACCTACGGCGTCACAATTTTTGTGTAGTAAATTTCATTGTTTTTTATTTTTTATTTTATCTCTTTGGACTCAACAAATTAATTCATTCAAATAAATCAAAGCCATGAACCCCTTGATAAGGGAGGTTTTCCTACAACAGGTGATGGAGGAGATTGGATTTCCCGATAAATTCATAAGGTGGATCATGGAATGTGTCAAATCAGTTAGCTACACTGTGCTGATTAATGGAGAAACTACTAAGCCTTTTGAAGCTGCTAAGGGCCTTAGACAAGGAGACCCCATCTCACCTTCTTGTTTGCTATTGTTATGGAGTACTTGAGCAGATCATTCAGTGAAATGGGAAAGGACAAGTTGTTTCAATATCATCTTAGGTGCAAAAAATTGAACATAACTCACCTGAGCTTTGCTGATGATCTTCTTCTTTTTCTCAGAGGTGATCTTCTTTCTGTATCCACCCTATACCAATACTTTCATCAGTTCTCTAAGGCATCTGGATTACAAGCTAATATGGGTACAAGTGCAGTATATTTTGGGGGAGTGAAACAAGATGTTAAGCAACAAATTTTGAACTATCTTGGATTTGTACAAGGTGAATTGCCCTTTAAATACTTAGGCATTCCTTTGTCTTCCAAGAAAATTGCACTGATCCAATGGCAGCCCTTAATTGATAGAATCATAGGAAAGATATCTTCTTGGACTGCAGAAAAGCTTTCTTATGCTGGTCGAATACAATTAGTCAAATTTGTTATCTTTGGAATCCAGGCATATTGGGCTCAGCTTTTTATTCTGCCTTCCAAAGTGTTAAAGATGATAGATGCTATGAGTAGAAGCTACATATGGTCTGGTACTAATACTATTACCAGAAAGAGCTATGTGGCATGGGACAAAATGTGTACTCCAAAATCGACTGGAGGTATGAATATCATTAACCTGATGATCTGGAACAAGGCTGCAGTTGCTAAAGTATGCTGGGATCTAGCTCATAAAGAAGACAAATTGTGGATTAGGTGGATCAATGCCTACTACATCAAACACCAACATATTCAGACTATGCCTATCCCAAAGCAAGCTAGTTGGATGGTTCGAAGAATAATAGCTTCCAGAGATGTCCTACAACAAATTCAGTGCACAAGAGATGACAAAGAGACTATCAGACATATGTATCTACAGCTACTGGGAGACCTACCAAGAATGAGTTGGAAGAGTTTGGTATTTCAGAATTCTGCTCGACCAAAGGCCATTTTCAGCCTATGGTTAATGTTACATGGAAGATTACCCACCAAAGATAGAATAGGAAGCTGGGGAATGGCCATTGATCTAAGTTGTGTATTATGCTAGGGACAACTAGAAACAAGAGATCATCTATTTCTGCATTGTCCTTATACAATAGAAATATGGAGTAGAATATGGAGCTGGATTCAGGAAGATCAAGGAAGCTACAACAATTGGTATCATCATCTTCAATGGATCATTGTGAGCATGTGATTTTTGCCTTGCACGAATTACTCCTACAGATTTCTTTAATTTATGATTTTTTCTTTTAATTGTTTAATTTGTAAGAATTAATTGCACAATTTTCGTGTTTATTTGCATTCTTACTGTGAGCATTTTAGTTGACATGATTCATAGAAAATAGTACAAAAATTCGCATTGCATTTGCATTTAGGATTTTATCTTATTAATTAGTAATTAGGATTTCACAAATATATGTAAAATCACAAAAAATGAGTTTTTTTTTTTTTGCTTTGTTTAATTTGTAACTTTGATTTTGGTTAGATTTCTTTTAAATTTGGTATTTAATTAACTTTATCAAATATTAAATAGATTGGGTAGGTTAATTTAGTTTTAGAATTAATTTAGATTTTTAAGCTTTAATTTGAAAAGAAAAAGAAAAACAATATCAAAAGAAATTGGGTATTTTACTTAAAAAGGCCCAAATGTTGGGCCAGTCTCTGATCTAACTCCCCAGGCCCAAAGAAAACCCGGTCAAAATAACCCAGTCCAGCCCCCCCATCAACCAAACGACGTCGTTTCATCCAAAATAATCAGGACCGTCGAGGTAAGGAGATCCGACGGCCCTGAAGTGGGATATCATAAGTATAAAATTGTCCGAACCAACCCCCCCACCCCCTCATCTCTCTCCTCTCTTCAAACCCTAGAGACCGCCTGTCTCCGCCCTGAGCCACCGTCTGCCACCGCCGGAAATCGCCCACGGCGGCGGCGATTCTCCAATGATACCCAAAATCACACCAGAACCCCTTCTTCCCCCCCTTGTCACGAATCCACCATGATATTCCTTCAAATCCCACCGGAGCCTTTCGAAACTTCAAAACCCTAACGCTGCCACAGTTTCGCCGGTGGCGGCGCCGCCTCCAAATCCCCTCGAAACAACACCTCATAGCCCCCATGCCTCCCTCATGCCTAATCTGTCATTGGCTTCCTTTGAATATCCCCAGAATTCTTGGAATATTAAATCTGAGACTTGAGCCTTAGGAGTCCAAAATTGGATCTATGTATACAAGGTCACTCTTCTGCATTTCCTCGTTGTTCAAGCCTGTTTTGACACAAAAGAATGACACTCGTTTGTTCTTCACCAAGAACAAACGTTTGACATGGTTTTGGGTCGAATCAGAGTATCCGTTTCGATTTCGAGCCTAGCCGGTGAGTCCCTTTCATTTTTTTTTTGTTCTCTTTTTCTTCTTTCTTTTGTTTCATTTGTGATTCACTTTCGTTCTTCTTCCATATTTGGTTAAGATCGTTTCCATCGAGATTAGGTCAAGGTCCTGAACCCAGGACCTCTTTTCTTAGTGCTCACTTTCCCTTTAAAATTTGTTATCTGATTTTTCTAAGTTTATTTAGTTTTGTTAATAGCATGTTTAAATCTTTGATTTCTTGTTCTGGTCACATAGTTTAACTTGATTAGGTTTATTTTGATAGTTCAATTAGTCCCCAGTCTCCCTATTTGTGTGGTGATCGTATTGATTAATCAATTTGGTTTGGTTCCTTTTAGTTTTCCCTGATGACTGTCTTGGTTTTACTTTGCCCATTTGGGCTTGAGGTCGCAGCTGATTACGAGTCCACATTCAGGGGAATTTGTGTTCGTCAACCTGCTTTGAGGCTACATTGTCTTAAAGACACCTTGAGCCCATAACCCCGCACTCAACTGGAGCACAGGTTGGTCTTTAGTGGGAATAAGGGTGCTTAAGGGGTAACTTGGGTGAACTGTATCTGAGAAAATTCTCAAGTAAGTGCCGAAGGGCTTCATAGATAAACTTCTAGTAGGGGTTGCAGTGCTTAATATTTAGGGTTTTAATTGGGTAGCAAGTCAAGAATTGAAAGGACTAATAGCTAAAAAGAAGAAGTTAAAAGGATAAAAGGGTAACAAATAGAAGCTGGTTTGCCCTAGTAACTTTGCTTATAAGAGGCATTTGTTACTTGGGTTCAATCAAGAGGGGAGGAGCCTAAAAAAGATACTGAGAAAAACCTTCTGCATATACGCGTAAGGCAAGAATCAAATGATAACTCAATATTCAATTAGAAATTTGTTATGGGTAGTTGTGAGAAGCTCCTAGTTTTTGAACTTAAATCCAAGCTTATCACAAGGTGTGATATCAATGGTGTGATATTTCGTGTGTGTTGGTCGGTAGTGTTAGTTGTTGGGATTTCAGATGTTTCGTGGGGTCATTTTGTGGGTTCATTGAGTTGAATTAGCTGGTTTTGGGGTTTTCATGGGTTATATATTCGTTTGAAGATTACTAGACTGATGATATCATTTCTGGGTTACGCAAAATCATTTCCATAAGCTGTTGTGATTCTTGTGTTATGCTTCCGGACGTTTTTTCCATTTTGTTGCTTCAAATTCACGGTAGCGTAGTTATACTTAGCCTCAATATGATTAATGAAAGTAGCGAGTTCATGAATTGTTCATAGGTCACATGGAAGAAATATATTAAAAGTGCAAGCTGTATTTTACTTTTGTTTAAACTACAATGCAATTTTGGTATTCATTTGGACACTTAACATGTACATTTGAGAGGACTGTACTGGCACTGCTTGCACTTAACCGTGTTATACTTGCTATTATGCTTAGAATCATATTACATTTATATTTACTGTTGTGCACATATGACTAGATGTTCTCAGGCTTAATTCGCGTGAGTTAGTCTTTTTCATGTTTGATAATCAAAACTATAAATATACAATTGTTTTTATTGATGAATTAAAGCACAGTCTATCACAAGTTTCGTTTGTTACATTGGTTTACCTCAAACTAGAAGAGGACCAGTGAACCTACTCATAGAATTTCTAACGAGTCATAATTACAGTGTTAAAAGGTACAGGCTCCGTGATTCGTCCAGGTTCATTTGTTATGCTTTCAACTTGATGTTGCACGATTGCCTAAGTTTTTTAAAATTAATGGTCCCTTATTACAATAATGTAAAAGGTTTATAGGCACCCCGAATTTTGAATAGATTGCAATTTAATTTCACCAATAAATCGGACATCCTGTATGTCCGGTTAGACTTGGGCTTGGTCCAGGTGATAAGGAGCCAATTAAATAGGGCTTATTAAACTGGAGCATGAGCATAACTCACAAATACATCTCGACTCTAAAAAAAAAAAAAACAAATTTTGGGGCTCCTAATAGCCCAATGCTTGGATGGACTCTCGCCCAAAGTATGCCTGAAATTCTTATTGTGGAATAGGTTTAGATGCCCTACTTCAATAGTTATAATATAATATAAAGTTTG
>NW_017673521.1:79714-131524 GCF_001879085.1 Nicotiana attenuata | reverse complement strand
ATTGTCACATACTATTTCGGAAGGCATCCCGAACCGACACACGACGTGGTCCCAAAGGAAGTCGATTACTTCTTTCTCTCGAACCTTTTCGTAAGCTTGCGCTTCAACCCATTTGGAGAAGTAGTCAGTAACCAAAAGAATAAATTGAGCCTTACCTGGAGCTCGAGGAAGCGGGCCCACTATGTCCATTCCCCACTTCATGAAAGGCCATGGGGAGATGACCGAATGCAGCAGCTCAGCAGGCTGATGGATGAATGGCGCATGCCTTTGACACCTATCGCATCTTCGTACAAATTCCCTTACATCCTGTTCCATGTTGACCCAATAGTATCCAGCTCGAAATATTTTTCGGACCAACGCATCCGCGCCCGAATGGTTGCCACATGACCCTTCGTGGATTTCCCTCAATACGTACTCTGTGTCTCCGGGGCCAAGGCATATGGCGAGTGGTCCTCCGAAGGTTCTTTTATATAAGACTCCGTCCTCGGCTAACAAAACGGCGCTTTGTTCTCATGCCTTGATTCTTTGGGTCGTTCGTGGGTAGTTTCCTGTTTTAGTTTTTAGATAGTCCACATACCTGTTTCTCCAGTCCCAAGTAAGGCTAGTTGAGTTGACCTCGGCGTGCCCTTCTTCTACGACCGACCTCATTAGCTGTACCACCTTTTCGGACTCGAGCTCGTCGTCCTCGACTGTCGAGCCCAGATTGGCGAGGGCATCGGCCTCGCTGTTTTGATCTCGGGGTACGTGTTGGAGAGTCCATTCTTTGAATTTGTGCAAGGTGTTTTGGAGTTTGTCGACATACCTTTGCATCCGGCTCTCCCTGGCCTCGAACGTTTTGTTCGTCTGATTTACCACAAGAAGAGAATCGCACTTGGCTTCGATCACTTCGGCGCCGAGGCTCCTGGCTAATTCTAAACCTGCAATCATAGCCTCATACTCGGCTTCATTGTTAGTCAACCTCCTCGTCCGTATAGACTGCCTAATGACGTCCCCGGTAGGAGGTTTTAGTATGATCCCCAATCCCGACCCCTTTACGTTCGAAGCTCCGTCCGTGAACAATGTCCATACTCCGGACGGAGTTCCCGAGCTCAGCAGGAGCTCTTTTTCGGCCAGGGGAATAAGGGTCGGAGTGAAGTCGGCGATAAAATCAGCCAATACTTGCGACTTAATCGAGGTTCGAGGTCGATATTGGATATCGTACTCGCTAACCTCTATGGCCCACTTGGCCAGCCGGCCGGACAATTCGGGCTTATGCATGACATTTCTTAATGGGTATGTAGTTACAACATGTATGGGGTGACTTTGGAAGTATGGCTTCAATTTTCTTGAGGCACTAATTAGGGCTAATGCCAATTTTTCTAGGTGAGGATACTTCGTTTCCGCTTCCCCTAGTGTCCTACTTACGTAGTAGATGGGGAACTGGGTGCCCTGTTCTTCCCTAACTAGGACCCCACTGACGGCTACTTCCGATACGGCCAAGTATAGGTATAGAGGCTCTCCGATTTTCGGAGTATGCAACAAAGGTGGATTAGAAAGGTACCTTTTGAGTTCCTCTAGGGCGTGCTGGCATTCTGGTCCCCACGTGAAATCATTCTTCTTCTTTAGAAGATTGAAAAATTGATGGCTCCTATCCGAGGATCGGGATATGAACCGGCCTAGAGCAGCTATGCGCCCGGTGAGCCGTTGGACGGCCTTTACGTTATCGACAATCTTTATGTCCTCGATTGCCTTAATCTTATCCGGATTGATCTCGATTCCCCTATTGGACACCATAAATCCCAGGAACTTTCCGGATCCGACCCCGAACGCGCATTTCTCCGGGTTCAGCTTCATGTTATATTGCTTTAATATAGCAAAAGTTTCCTGCAAATGGCTAAGATGTTCCTCTGCGCGCAGGGATTTAACTAACATATCATCAATATAAACTTCCATGGTTTTGCCTAATTGATTCTCGAACATCTTGTTAACTAGGCGTTGGTAGGTGGCCCCGGCGTTCTTTAACCCGAAGGGCATCACGTTATAGCAGTAAGTGCCATACTTAGTGATGAAGGACGTTTTTTCCTGATCGTCCTTATCCATCCGGATCTGATTATATCCGGAATAGGCGTCGAGAAAACTTAGCGTCTCGTGGCCGGCCGTGGCATCGATCATTCGATCGATGTTAGGCAAAGGGAAGGAATCCTTGGGGCAAGCTTTATTTAGATCTTTATAATCTATACACATTCTTAATTTATTACCCTTTTTGGGTACTACAACTACGTTGGCTAACCATTCGGGGTATTTAACTTCCCGGATGGACCCTATGTTTAATAGCTTAGTTACCTCCTCGTGGATGAAAGCCTGCTTGACCTCGGATTGGGGCCTTCTCTTTTGTTTGACTGGCCGGAATTTTGGGTCTGTGCTCAACTTGTGAGTCGTGACCTCCGGGGGTATGCCTGTCATATCCAAATGGGACCAAGCAAACACATCTTCGTTAGCAGTAAGAAAAGAAAGCAAATTTTTCCTGAGCTCGGTAGTTAAACCCGAGCCCAGGTATACCTTTCGGTCTGGCGCACTCGAACGAATAGGGATCTGTTCCAGCTCTTCGACTGTTGATTTGGTGGCATCGGACTCATCCGGAGTCACGAAAGACCGGGGAAGAAAGAGGTCTTCCCCGAAGGTAGATTCTGGTTCAGCCTCTTTTACCGGAGGCTTACACTTTGACTGCTATTTTGCCTTGGACACCTCATCTACTGCGAACATCTCTCTTGCGGCGCATTGCTCCCCGTACACAGTGATGACCCCCTCGGCAGATGGGAATTTCAGCATTTGGTGCAGCGTGGACGGTACGGCCCCGATGTCGTGTATCCAAGGTCTTCCGAGCAGGGCGTTGTACCTCATATCGCCCTTGATAACACAGAACTTGGTCGCTTTTGTAACTCCGCCCACGTCGATCATCAGAGTTATTTCCCCTCGTGTTGTCTCCGTAGCCATATTAAATCCATTCAATACTCTTACCTCAGAAATTATCTGCCCTGTCAGTCCCAACTGTTCGACGACCCACGACCGAATTATGTTAGCCGAGCTTCCGGGATCGACCAAGACACGCTTGACTTTAGTGTCTCGGACCATCATGGATATTACCAAAGCGTCGTTATGGGGTTGTGCTGGTCCATCGATTTCCTCGTTGCTAAAACATAGTGTTCCCTCTGGTGCATAATCCCTGATCCGCTTCTCCCTTGTGATCGATATCTTGGTACGTTTCAGTATTGGTACTTGAGGTGCGTCTTCCCCTCCAATTATCATGTTTATGGTGTGCCGGGGTTCCTTCCTATCGGCTGGTCGATCTCGATTTTCGTAATGATTTTTGGCCCGATCACTGAGAAATTCTCGAAGGTAACCTTCATCGAGCAACCGGGCAACTTCCTCCCGCAGTTGCCTGCAATCTTCGGTTCTGTGGCCATGTGTGTTGTGGTACTTACATATTAACTTGGGATCCCTCCTCGATGGATCGGACTGTACGGGTTTGGGCCATCGGGCTTCTTTGATACGTCCGATCGCCGACACCAAGGTAGCCGAATCGACACTGAAATTATATTCAGCCAATCGGGGTGCTTCCTGTCTATCGACGGCTTTCCCGAGGTTGGCCTTCGGTAACGGTCTTCTGTTCCTCTCATAGCCGCGGTCGTTCCTCGTAAATTTAGGCCTCCTATCATCCTGATACGGCCGATATCTTTCCTTGTTCGGTCTCGAATCTTTGTAGTTTTCCCTACGAGGTCGATCGAAATTCCTATGTGTGGATGGTGAATCCGAACTTGCTCCGCTGTGGTCGTCCTCTACCCTTATCTTCGATTGGTACCGGTTATGGATGTCTGCCCACGTAACTGCTGGAAACTCGATCAGACTTTGCTTTAATTGCCTGGATGCGGCTGAGCTGTTGGCGTTCAATCCTTGAGTGAAGGCTTGTACTGCCCAGTCATCCGTGACTGGGGGAAGATCCATCCTCTCCATTTGAAATCGAGACACAAATTCCCGGAGTGTCTCGTTTATGCGCTGTCGGACCTTGAATAGGTCGGATTTCCTTGTTTCTACCCTGATCGCCCCGGCGTGAGCTTTCACGAAGGCATCGGCTAACATGGCGAACGAATCGATGGAATTTGGCGGTAAGTTATGATACCACGTCATTGCCCCCTTGGACAAGGTTTCTCCAAACTTTTTCAACAAAACTGACTCGATTTCATCATCTTCGAGATCGTTTCCCTTAATCGCGCATGTGTATGCTGTCACATGCTCGTTTGGGTCCGAGGTCCCATTATACTTCGGGATATCGGGCATTCTAAATTTCTTAGGGATAGGTTTTGGGGCGGCACTGGATGGGAACGGTTTTTGTACAAACTTTTTAGCGTCAAGGCCTTTCAGGACCGGAGGTGCACCTGGTATTTGGTCGACCCTGGAGTTGTATGTTTCTACTTTTTTATTGTTGGCCTCGATCTTTTCCTCCCCCTTTTCGATTCGTTCGGTCAGTTCTTCTAGCCTCCTAAGAACCGCAGAATCAGCATCCGGCCCACCCCGTTCCGGCTGTACTGGGGTTGGATTGATGATTGCAGCTGCACGGGGAGCCTCCTCGGACCTGACAGGCTCCTGGACCCGGCTCTGGAGCTGAGCTATAGCCGATTGCTGGGCTTGCAGCATGTCAAAAATCATTTTAAGGTTGATAGTCTCTTCGCCGACTGCCTGGGCCCTCGAATCGTCCTCTCCCCGGACGCTATGCGATGATCCGGAGGCCTAATCAGTGTTGAGCGCCATCCGGGAACTTGTCTGCTGTTCAAGTTCGTTGTTGATTGATTGTGCCATTCTATGAGTTGGTAATTTGAATGTAAGATGGACTCTTTTGCAAAGAACCAGTGTATTGTGATGCGTCAAGAAAGAGTATCAAAGAGCTCACCAATATCCTTAGCCCCACGGTGGGCGCCAAACTGTTTACCCTAGAATCCGGATAACAATTGAATTTATATGGGGTTTTAAGGATCCGTGAACTAAAAGATACAAAAGGTTTAGGTTGAGGAAAATAAAGATAAAGACTCAACAATTGCTGTTAAAGTAAATAATCGCAGAATATAATATTGCTTAGAACAATTGCGCTTGATGGCCTACAAGAATTTAGAGAGATCCCCTTTTATACATTCTGATTAAGGGTAAAAATAAGGTAGGTAAATTGATTACATCGTGGATCCCTGTAATTACGCCTTAATGGCCTGAAGTGGTTGAGAAAATCACGTTTGGGCGAGATATCCGGCGACGCTTGGTTATCCGTTACGAGTCCGGCTTCCGACCTTGTGTGTTTCTCCATCCGGTGGTGACTCATATCGAGCTCTGTAACGGTCTCGAAATGACTCGACCTCGGTTGTAGACGTGGCCGTCGTTCTACCTTGCATCCAGGTCGGGTTCGATGGCCCCGACTTGCTCCGGACCGGACCCAACCCGGTCGGGCTCAAGCAAAAAAGGGTATCACCCAATACACCGATGTCCCAAGCTTCTTCCCTATTATTAGAATGTATCTAATTCATATTATTAATATGGTATATAGTACATTATGTAGTATAAACTTATTTGAAAATGGTATATAAGTATACAATACAGCAGACCTTCATTGTATAATATCACTTTAGTTTATCTGATGTATACATTAAAAAAATTTTGATGTATGCTACTAGTAAATATCGTATACAATATATGATATAATATAGAAAGAATTACAAGAAAATATACATGACTTTACACCATAACAAAAAATGGCCCATATTTTTAAGTTTTACCCAACCTAGCCCATATTGTACATATTTTAAAAGCACTAGCAAATTCAAAACTTGTGTTCTTACAATCATTGCTTCTAAAAGCTATGGAGTTAAATATGTATTCTCACAACCATTGCTTTCACTCTCTCTTCTTCTCACATCTTCTACATATGCTTCAAGGGGCCGTCTACCATTGCTGCTTCTTACCCAGTGTCACCTAGTTGCAATGTAAGAAAATTGAAGAGTAGAAGTCCACCATTGAAGGCCATTCAAAGCTTTGCTTTCGAATTTTTTTTTTTTTTAGTTTGTTAGTTGTTTGGATTGGGTATTGTTCCAATTGATTGAAAATATCGAAAGGAGTTCAAAATTTTAATTTGAAGTGATTTGGAGTAGATTTGAGCAAGATTTGAGTTAAATTTTAGAAAAAACGCAAGGAAGAAGACAAAGCCAGTGTATAATTATGTATAATCTTGTATAACAGTGTATATGAGTGTATAAACACATCTTATACACTATTATACACTTTTATATACCTTTATACAAGTGTCTGTAGACGAACTTCTTTCACGATTTTCAATTGCAATTCTTGTTCAAAACCAGTCCAAATCTCCATTAAATGACTTCAAATTTTATATACAACCTCCTTTTACCATTTCTAACAAGTCTAAATAACACCCATTTCAAATTTCTCACAAATCAAATTCCAAATTTAAACCCACATATTTAAGCTTGTTAAAAATTTAATTTTCACCATCCAAATGAATTTGATTTGTTGAACTAATATTTGAGTCACAGTTACTGATTCAAAAATTAACTTAAAAGCTTGAGCAATCTTTTTTAAAAATAGTAATTTCTAGAACCTATTGGAGTTGGATGTTGAATCTTAGCCTATTATTTTTGGTCTAGTTGGTTGTAAATTGAAATATGGGCTATAAAATTGAAAAGCAGAGAGCTCAATTGTTCTTATGTGAAATTTTCCCTATATAATATGACATCGATATACTTATACAATACAATATTTTTTTATTCTATACTATCACTTTAGTTTATCTGATATATATTATTAATAAATATAGTATACAATAAATTATATAATATAATTGGTAAATATAATATACAATACATCATACCTTTATGATATATTGTCATGTTATTTCAGATTAATTTTTTTATATTAAATTTTACATGCTATATGTTAATTATGATGTATATCTTGTTCCCTTTTCTGGGGTAGTTTTATTTGAAGAACATTTCTCTTACTTGAGAAAAGACTTTGATAAAGAACGGATTGCTTGTTGAGGATTCAACTCCTCTCCATTTCCTAATGTCTTCATTTCCCCAAGTTCGTACTTGGATGGAAGACACATGTATGATTTTAAGATCAATGGCTTTGATTTAATTAGCTAAACTTAGACATTAACCATGATTAGATAGTAATTGATATTTTATATATTTGCTCCAAAAAGATTTGGTAATCCCATAATTCTAGCTATTGATTTTATTTTTTCCTTATATTATTAACACTGTTTCTCAAATACTCATGATCTACAGTAAATTAACAAAATTCGAGTAAATAAAATAAAAAGAATTTTAAGTTTAAGCAACTAAAATTAGGCGATCAACAGATCTCAAAGCATTCGAATTCACATCATTCTTTATTTCTTTCTTTCTACATGCCTTTGTTCATCTTCTCGACTTTCTCATGTTCAATCAATTCTAGCAGTGTATTTTCAAAATATTCATATTCATGTTCTGAAACAAGTTCCATCCCAAGATTCACAGGCACAAAGGAATGGGAAATATCTGTATATTCGTTTTGGGACGTCATATCCACAAATCAACCATTGAAAAGGAGAAAGTAATCATAATACATAACTTGGAAATATATTGCAACTTAAACTTTTAAAGGGATTAATACGGTGATAAAAACTTTTGGGATATTTTTTGGCGTCAGAACATGAAGTTTTTTGATGAAATTAAAGTATCGGAATTTTTGAAAATTATATATTGACTATCTGTTATTCTAACCATGGTTAATGCCTAATTCTAATTAATTAAATCTAAGCCATTGATCTTAAAATGTTACATGTGCCTTCCATCTAAGTAAGAACTTGGGGAAATGAAAATATTAGGAAATGGAGAGGAGTTGAATCCGCTTGCTGAGAATAGGAAAATACAAATGAAAAGGCTATGGAGAGTTTTTCATATTTAGTTACCTTTTTTATGGGAATTGCGATGGAGAAACCAATTGATTTTATTAAATATCTTTCATATTCAGTTTCCTCATTTATAGGAAGCTACCGTATTTAAGAGCTATCTCTTTTATTGTTTAAGACTTTAAGTTATAGAATATGTTAATTACTCTATACAGTCAAACCTTCTTATAACAGCCTCATTTTTTCTGAATTTTTTTACCTCTTATAGCGAAGTGCTGTTATAGAGAACATATATTATAACATAGAATAAAATTTAGTTCTATAAAAATTTAACTTTTATAGTGAATGGTTGTTATACATGCTGTTATAGAGAGATCTGACTGTAGTTGTAGATTATATAATATTTTATGATTTTATATGTATTTATGAAAACTTCCCCCCAAAAAAATCTCTACTTTGATGTTAAGCCCAATTAATTATATGGGCTTCGGCAGTGTACCACAAGAACCTGAACAAGCAAATTTCTTGGCCCAAGATTTGCTTTTAGCATAAAGTTTTGGGGCATTTGCATTTATACCCGCTTTTTGGGTCACCTTTTAACTTATACCCGCTTTGCAAAAAAATTACAAGCATACCCACTTTTCGCGTAACTTCAGACATACGGGCTTGAAGTAGCAAAAATTTATGTCTGAAGTTCACTTCAGAATATTTTGCTTGAAGTGTAGCAAAACTTCAGAATGTTTGTTTAGCCTGACTTGCAAATGGCAATTGCTGAACTTTAGCATTCTAGTAGCTGAAGCTTTGTTCTTTATTTGTTAAATTTCAGCATGTTTTAGCTGAAGCTTTGTTCTGTATTTGCTGAACTTCAGCATTCTAGGGCTGAAGTTTGTTTTGTATTTGCTGAACTTCAGCATTCTTAGAGCTGAAGTTCTAAACGACAATGAATTTAATAAATCATGATTAGCAGCGATTGATGTTGTTCATTTCAAAGATTAAAGAATAAAAAATATTTTTGACATGAAAACAAGTTACTACAAGATAATTAATTAGAAGTGAACATTCATGATATCACTTTGGCTGATCAAAAATATTCAGCACAATACTTTGCGAAACTTAACTAGTCATAGTCTTGAGATTCAGACATAGTCGTATTGATGCTCTCATAATTGATTGCAGCTATCACATAAGACTAGACAAAGGGTGATGTTATGTAAAAAAATCTAATCCGAGCAAAATAATTATTCCAAACATCAAAGTGGCAAGTTCAAAGAGTCGATGATCATAATCTGTTAAAAAACCTAACTAGTCTCGTCCTTGCATCACACTACATAACCCTAAAACAAATGGTAATCTTCAGGATTTAAAAACTAAATAAAAATAGATCCAAAGAATGAAACCAGAAACACCATAACATGACTTGGAGAAGCAACAACGTTAGCCAACTGAGTTGCACCACTTTTAGTAGGTGATGATGATGTTCCACCAGTAGTCTGATTAGAAACCTGGGGTGGGATTTCTGGTTTTTCTAATACTTTGACTATCATTTTCATACCCTTGTCGCAGTGTCCTGATACTCCACTGATGAAATAGAACAAGCCGGGTCGGTCCAGTTTGACGATGGATGTTCCATTGTTGGAGAAGAAGATTGGATGTGCTGACTTGCACTTCTCGTACTCTTCTTCAGTCACCACCAACACCGAGTCCTTCTTGTACTCAAACCCTACACATAGAAACCCACAATAGAGTTGGATAATAAATATCTCCATATGCACATTGACATATTGATTTAATTTATATACATTGACAGTGAAAATATATTGAATGGACTGTGTCGGTGCACCCACTATGATAATTTCCTTTTAAAAAAATTATATGTACTTTGAAATTACTTTAACAAATATAGTTTGTACGGAGTAACACTGTACAATCAAGTCGATCAAATATAGACCGATAATGGAATCTATCAAAAATGTGCGACTATTGACTGCAGAGTGTTGGTACAGCCACTACGAAAATTTGAAAATATATTTGTAACTCTGAAACTATTTTCACAAAAAAAAAGGTGGGTACGATTGTCAGTTTGTCACTGTATCTACTAAGTAAAAATGTTGGATGTCTCTTTTTTGGGTAGGCATATTAAAGTTTAATAATAGTGGGAAGATAAAGATGTACTTACTTAAGGTGTCATTAACCTTGAACCTATTCTTGGCAGCCCACTCGTTGTATACTTGATCATCTTTTGCTTGAGGGACAACCCATCCTTTGTCACCACCAACAGTGAATTCAGTAGAAAGAGCAGTGAAGAAATGAAGTGAAAAGACGAAGACCAAGTAGAGAAAAGCTTTGATGGAAGTCATGATTTTTTTGGACTAGAAAGAAGGGAGCCCTTAGTTGTATGATTTGTTGTGAGTTGTGAAATGAATTAGCAAAGAAATGAAGATAACAATATTGTGATATGATTGATTGTTTAAAAAGGAGAATTTGTTTCGAAGTTGGTTAAGTTTTTGAGTTTGTGGGGGAGTGTTATTAGCAGATAGTTGTGGAGAATTTTGAGGTGCATGTATTGTGGCATCAGTTGAGGAGTAGTTCTTCTTTTGACTCGGTATTACTGTTTTTCAAACTTAAATCCAAGGTGGTGAAAATAATTCTTTCACGTGATTATTATCTATCTAGCTAGGTTATTCGTACGAAAGTAGGGAGAGAGAACTAAAATTGCAGTCAATAATTGGTGGAAGAAAATGTAGTCAATTATTAACAAGAACTTTTTTATTTTACCTTTTGGTCATATCTTCTATCTATCTATATAGAATAGGAGAAGCAAAAGCACTAATAGAATTATTACGAGAAAAGTCGTACATATACACATAACTAAAATTATAATAAACAAATAGTCATAAATGAAGAATACTATAAAAATAATTAAATCAAATGATATCGTAAAAATACATATACTAATCAAATTTCTCATGTAGGAAAATTTATTGAATAAATAGAACTCATAATTTCATAATGAAAAATACAAAAATATAAAGAAACTATTAGGATATTATATATATTATATATATAACACATTTTATTAATTATTAAAAATGTTAGTACATTTTTTATAGAAATAATAAAAGGCTTATCTCTTTATACTTTTGATGAATAAAATTATATATATTATTTAAATTTTCAATAAGTATATAAAAAAAATATAAATAAATAACACTCAAGAAAATTATTGATAAATTTAGACAATTGAAGAATTCTAAACAGTATAACATAAGTATAAAAATATATATTTCCAGAATAAGAAAACATATATATATGTTCTACTAGAAGAGAAGTAGTATCAAAATATTAAGCCAATTGACAAATTAAAAACATCACATTAGTAAATGTATAGTACTACGTACTTGCCAATTTAATAAATAAAAAATAAGGAATAAACAATTTATTTGATTACTATAATGCTTTGTATCCTTTGATTTTGTATAGATTTTATTATATTTATGTACACTACATTAAATAATAAAATAGTAACTAATATTTATTAAAATAATATGATATATTAGATCATAATTTTATAAGATTAATATTCTATCAAATTATTCGCGCATCGCGCGAGTTCTAACACTAGTTAGCAGAAAATGCACGGTCACAACAACGATGAATAAATATTGACAATTACATCAGATATCACTTGGACCTATAGCCCATCCGAAAATGACATATATTTGAAGCCCTATCCTGCTTTGGCCCAGGTTGTATATATTTTGAAATTTTCTTTGAATTAGCCCAGAGTAAATTAGTAACGGTAATTCTTTTTCTTTTCTTTATTTTGATTTTACTCTCTCTTCTTCTCACATCTTCTACATATGTTTCAAGGGGTCGTCCGCCATTACTGCTTCTTTCCCTGTGTCACGTGGTTGTAATGTAAGAAAATTGAAGAGTAGAAATCCACTATTGAAGGCCATTCAAAGCTTCACTTTCGAAAATATGATTTTTTGAGTTTGTTAGATGTTTGGATTGGGTGTCATTCCAATTGATTGAAAATATCAAAATGAGTTCAAAATTTAAATTTGAAGTGATTTGAAGTAGATTTGAGCAAGATTTGAATTAAATTTCAGAAAAGATGCCATTATACAAGCGTCTGTAGGCGAACTTCTTCCACGATTTTCAGTTGCAATTATGGTTCAAAACTATTCCAAATCTCCATTAAATGACTTCAAGTTTTATATACAACCTCCTTAATATGTGATGACCCTAAAGGTCATCTCTTGTTTTAGAAGTCAAAACTGCGTTCCAAGGCCTTGAAAACCTCCTTTTGCCTCACCTCGATTTGGGTGCGCAGTCCGGGCGCATTTCCGAAAAGCTTTTATGTAAAATTTTAGAACAATAATGAAATTGGCCTTTAAAATTGATTAAAGTTGACTTTGGTCAACATTCTTGGTAAACGGATCCGGACCCGTGATCCGTGATCCGACGGTCCCGTAGGGTCCGTAGTAAAATATGGGACTTGGGCGTATGCCCGGAATCGAATTTCGAGGTCCCAAGCCCGAGAAATTTTTTTTTTAAAGAAAATTGTTTGCTGGAAAATATAAAGGCTTTTTGAAATGAAATGATGCATGTTCTTGTTGGTATCAGGCCCGTATCTTGGTTCCGGAGTCCGGTACAAGTTTAAATAATAAATAAGTCGAATCTGTAAAATTTGGTAAGAATCGGAATTGATTTGGTATAAATCGGACCTATAGTTGAGAAAATGGAAATTTCAATGTTCTTGGAGAATTTTATGAATTTGAGGTTAATTTGGTAGTTGTTGATGTTATTTTGATGATTTGATTGCACAAGCAAGTCCGTATGATATTTTGAGACTTGCGTGCATGTTTGGTTTGAAGCCCCAAGGGCTCGGGTGAGTTTTGGATAGGCCACGGAGTAAAATTGGACTTAGGAGAATTGCTGGTGTGTTTTAGATGTGTAACAGGCCTCTGATCTCGCAAATGCGAGATCAGGCATCGCAATTGCGATGTAAGCAAGGGTCGCAAATGCGAAGAACCCAAGGCCAGCCATTTCTCGCAAATGCGAAGTCTTCAGTGTATTCCCAGAAGTGGCAAATGCGAGGATTTCTTCGCAAATGCGAAGGAGGCAGGAGTCGCAAATGCGACATATCCTTCGCAAATGCAAAGGTAGCAGGGTCCTTAAGGGTTCGCAATTGCGAACCCTGGTCGCAATTGCGACATCAGAGACCTGTTAAGTGAATTTCAGACGGGATTTCATCTATTTTTACAACTCTTCAAACCCTAAAACATCTTTGGGCGATTTTTCAAAGGCACAAACTCTTCCAAATCATTAATACAAGCGAATTGGAAGTGGAACCGAGAGGTAAAGCGGTAGTAGAGGCTTAATTTTTTCGTGGAATCGAGGTAAGTGTTTGGCTTAACCTTAGCTTGAGGGAATAGGATTTGTGGTCTATTTGCTATGTGTTTGTATCGAGTACGACGTATAGGTGTGGTGACGAGTATCTATACGTTGGTGTCAAACATGCCCGTGAGTCTTGTACCATGATTGTTGTGACTCTATTATGTATCGATCATGCTCAAATTGATGATTATTAATGTTGAACGAAGCTTATGAAAGTTTCTTGGTTATTGACTATTGTTGAGTATTGACTCAAATTGAAGTTTCATTTTGTAAAAAGATTGTTGAAACGAGATTGGTTATAGCTGAATCCCTTGCCGGGAGGTTTGTTGATATTGTTGATTCCCTTTCCGGGATAGTAATGTTGATATTGGTGATTCCCTTGCCGGGATATGATTGTTGATATTTTTGATTCCCTTGCCGGGACATATTATTTTTCTGTTGTTTAGGTGAGGAAGAGTGTAAAGCACGAAGGGTGATGCCGTGCATGTTATTGTGAGAGAGTGTAAAGCACGAAGGGTGATGCCGTGCCAATATTATGAGTGTTAATGCACGAACGGTGATGTCATGCCATGATTTGAGAGTTAATGAACGAAGGGTGATGCCGTGCCTATATTGTGAGGTAATGCACGATGGGTGATGCAGTTCCATGATTATGTGAGGCAATGCACGAAGGGTGATACCGTGCCGATTTTGTTGATTCATATGGTGAGGACGAGAGTAAAAGCACGAAGGGTGATGCCGTGCATGTGTTACCGTTTCATTATTCTTGTTGCTTTATATATGATGTTCATTGTGTTCCATTAATAATGCTTCCGTATTGATTTACTGTTAGAATCTGATATTTCACCGCAGCATGTCCCCTTCCCTCTTTATTCTGTTGATTTCTATTGTTATGTTTCTGCTTGTATATGATTTAACTGCACAGGTATATATGATTGTGGTGTCCTAGCCTCGTCACTACTTCGCCGAGGTTAGGCTCGACACTTACTCAGTACATGGGGTTGGTTGTACTAATACTACACTCTGCACTCTTTGTGCAGATTTTTGTACCGGACCCCACTGAGTAGCTGAGGTAGCTGTCTTCAGTCCAGGGAGACTCAGGTAGATCTGCTAGCGTCCGCAGAGCCTAAAGTCCACCTTCTGTGTTTAGCTTTTCTGCAGTCTCTTTTCATTCCGAGAACAGTTGTACTTTTCTTTCTAGACTTGTATTTGTAGTAAAAATCTTAGTTGCTCGTGAATTTGTGACACCAAATTCGTGGGTAGACATGTATTGGAGTATTTGGATTTAATTTATCTCTTCCGCATTTATCATCTGTTTTACTTTAGTTTATGTTTATAATCATTTGGGTTGATTGTTATTGTGTAGAACCGTAATAGTTGGCTTGCCTAGCTTTCACGAGTAGGCGCCATCACGACTCCCGAGGGTGGGAAATCCGGGTCGTGACAAGTTGGTATCAGAGCTCTAGGTTGCCTAGGTCTCACAATTCACGAACAGGCTAGGTAGAGTCTGAGGGATCGGTACGGAGACGTCTGTGCTTATCCCCTAGAGGCTACAGAGTTTAGGAACAACTTCACATCTATTCTCCTCTGTCGTGTGATTTGACTTCTCAATGCTAATTGGACTTCCACTCCGTTCTTTCGCAGATGGCGAGAACACGTGCTTCTTATCCGCTGATCAGCAGCCCGAGCCCTAGTGGCAGCTCCTACGAGGGGCAGAGGACGAGGCCAAGGCCGTGCTAGAGGCCGAGGCAGGGGCAGGGCTCAGCCCAGAGCAGCAGCACCAGCGGCGGAGCCTCAGGTAGAGTTCGAGGAGGAGGCTCCAGCCCAGACCATTCCAGCAGGGCCAACTGTCACGACCCTAAATCCTAACCCTGTCGTGATGGCGCCTCTCGTGAAAACAGGGCCAGCCGACACTTCCCATTTCCAATTTTAAATAGATAGGCATTTAAGAACCGTTTAAAGCATGATAAAACAATCCGAAATAACTAATAATAACATAAATACGCGGAAGAATCACCCATACACAGCCCTAACCGGGTTGTCACTAGTCATGAGCATCTAAAAGACATAACAAAATTCTGATAAATCCATAACTAGTACAATGTCTAAAAGGAAATAGAGACAATAAAGGAGTAGAGACATGGGGCTGCGGACGTCAACACCTACCTCGTAATCTCCGAAAGCTCGCCTGAATCTGGAGGAATCAGCACTCGGGAGGGGGAGCTGATGCGCCTGAATCTGCACACAGGGTGCAGGGAGTAAAGTGAGTACTCCAACTCAGTGAGTAACAAATGTAAATAATGACTGAAAACAAGAAAACACGCAAGGCACAAGGCATTCTATGATGAAAAGGTAAAATCATTTAAAAGCAGTAAACCAGTGAAAATACAAGTAAAATCCGCTTGCAACAAGTAAACAGGTAATTGACAGACAATTAATGTACAGTAAATAATAGGAGCTCGCCCCTCGGGCACAGTATCACCACATCCGTCCCTCGGGCAACATCTCAGAACAATAACAGCCCCTCGGGCTCAATCTCACATCACACTGGGTACCCGCGCTCACTGTGGGTGTGCAGACTCCTGGAGGGGCCCCTTACGGCCCAAGCGCAATAACAAGCCATCTCGTGGCATCAAATCTAGGCCCTCGGCCTCATATCAATCAAGCCACCTCGTGGCGTACATATCTCAGGCCCTTGGCCTCAAATCAGTATTAGTGTTTCCTCACAACATAGGCCCTCGGCCTTACTCAATCAAAAATACTCACAAGTCCCTTGGGCAATAGTAAAACAGTGTTTCTCAGCCCAAAACATCATTTAAAATATCATTTAAGTCTCAAAACTGAGTAAAAAAGGCTGAGTAGTAAAACAGTGGAAAATAACATGACTGAGTTCAAGTAGTAAGTCAAAACGGTGAGGAAATATCAATAAAAAGCCTCGAAGGGTTCAAATAGTTGACACGAAGCCCAAATATGGCATTCAGCCCAAATCATAATGATAGCAAATAAGTTTCAGTCAAATATGCGGTAAAATCATCAACCGGGACGGACCAAGTCACAATCCCCAATAGTGTACGACCCCACGCTCGTCAACAAACGTGTGTCTCACCTCAACATAGCACTACGATGTGCAATCCGGGGTTTCAAACCCTCAGGACATCATTTACAATCATTAGTCACCTCGAACCGGCTAAATCTCTAGCTCGCGACGCCTTTGCCCCTCTAATTGGCCTCCACGCGTGTCAAATCTATCCAAAATCAGAACGATGACGTCAAAATATGCCAAGGGAACAAAGCCCAAACGAAAATAATCAATAAAGGGCACAAATCCCGAAATTACCAAAACTCGACCCCCGGGCCCACGTCTCGAAATTTAGAAATTTTCACACCAACGGATTCCTTATCTCCCCATGAGTTCATACATATCAAGAATACTAAAATCGGAGTCCAAATGACCCCTCAAATTCTCATTTAAAGGCCTCTTAAACTCAAGCCCTAATCCTCCATTTTTGCCCTTTAATTCCTTTAATTACAGCGCTAAAATTCAATGAAATACTACCATAGAATTGTGTTTTAGGTCCAAAATACTTACCTTAACGAAGTTATCTTGAAATCCCTCTTCCAAATCATCCAAAAAGCTCTCAAGTCGAAGTTAAAAACTGGTGGAATAGCTCANATCTGACCATTTTTCGCTTTTGCGATCACTCACCCGCATCTGCGGCGCCGCATCTGCGGTCCCCAAACCGCAGATGCGAAAATACCAGAAGCAGCAAATCTGAAGCTGCAATCAACATCTAACTTCTCCGTTAAGCACCCGAAATCACCCCGAGGCCCCCGGGGCCTCAACCAAAGGCTCCAACATATCCTAATACCTTATTCAAACTTGTTCCAATCATCAAAACACTTCCAACAACATCAAATCACCCAAAACGCATCGGATTCAAGCCTAAGTTTCTAAAATCTCCCGAAATACGCTTTTGATCAAAAACCCAACCAAACCACGTTCGAATAACCTGAAATTTTGCACACCCATCCCAAATCACATAACGAAGCTATTGCAACTCTCGAAATTCCATTCCGACCCCTATATCAAAATCTCGCCTACCAACCGGAAATCGTCAAATTATCAACTTCGCCAATTCAAGCCTAAATCTACTCCAAACCTCCAAAACCCATTCCGATCACACTCCTAAGTCATAAATCACCTCCCGAAGCTACCCGAACCATTAGAACTCACATCCGAGCCCTCTAACACATAAGTCAACTCCCGGTTGACTTTTCCAACTTAAGCCATTCTTAAAAGAGAGTAAGTGTCCCAAACTTCACCAAAACCAATCTGAATCCAATCCAACCGACCCGATACCACAAAACACGGATAACAAAGCATAAAGACATAGAAATGGGGGAAATAGAGCGGTAACTCATGAGACGACTGGCCGGGTCGTCACATCCTCCCCAACTTAAACAAACGTTCGTCCTCGAACGAGTCAAGAAACATACCTGAAGCCTCAAACATGTGAGGATATCTCCTCCGCATCTCCCGCTCGGTTTCCCAGGTAGCCTCCTCCACGGGCCGACCTCTCCACTGCACCTTCACCGAAGCTATATCTTTTGATCTCAACTTCCGAACCTGACGCTCCAGAATAGCTGCTGGCTCCACATCATAAGTCAAATCACCCTCCAACTGAACCGTGCTGAAATCCAGCACATGCGATGGATCTCCAATATACTTCCGGAGCATAAAAACATGGAAAATCGGATGCACACTCGACAAGCTGGGTGGGAAAGCAAGCTCGTAAGCCACGTCTCCAATCCTCCGAAGTACCTCAAAAGGCCCAATGAACCGCGGACTCAACTTCCCTTTCTTTCCAAATCTCATAACACCTTTTGTGGGCGAGACCTTTAACAGAACCTTCTCACCGACCATGAAGGACACATCTCTAACCTTCCTGTCAGCATAACTCTTTTGCCTCGACTGCGCTGTACGAAGTCTCTCCTGAATCACCTTCACTTTATCTAAAGCATCCTGAACCAAATCTGTCCCCAATAGCCTAACCTCACCGGGCTCAAAACAACCCACTGGAGATCTACACCGCCTCCCGTTCAAATCCTCATATGGAGCCATCTGGATACTCGACTGGTAGCTGTTGTTATAGGCAAACCCTGCAAGCGGTAGAAACTGATCCCATGACCCTCCGAAATCAATAACACAAGCGCGTAGCATATCCTTCAAGATCTGAATAGTGCGCTCGGATTGCCCGTCCATTGAGGGTGAAAAGCTGTGCTCAACTGTACCTAAGTACCCAACTCTCGCTGAATAGACTTCAGAACTGGGAAGTAAACTGAGTGCCCCGATCTGAAATGATGGAAACTGGGACACCATGCAACCGAACAATCTCCCGGATATATATCTCTGCTAACCGCTCGGAGGAATAAGTAGTATAGATAGGAATGAAGTGCGCGGACTTGGTCAGCCTATCCACAATCACCCAAATAGCATCGAACTTCTTTAAAGTCCGAGGGAGCCTAACTACAAAGTCCATAGTGATCCGCTCCCACTTCCACTCTGGAATATCCATTCTCTGAAGCAAGCCACCCGGTCTCTGATGCATTTATTTCACATGCTGACAATTGAGACACCGAGCTACAAATCCCACAATATCTTTCTTCATTCTCCGCCACCAGTAATGCTGTCTCAGATCCTGATACATCTTCGCGGCTCTTGGATGAATAGAATACCGCGAGCTATGGGCCTCCTCCAGAATCGACTCCCGAAGCCCATCTACATTGGGCACACAAATCCGGCCCTGCATCCTCAATACCCCATCATCTCCAATAGACACGTCTCTGGCATCATCATGTTGAAATCTGTCCCTAAGGACGAGCAAATGTGGATCATCATACTGGCGCTCTCTGATGCGCTCATATAGGGAAGACTGAGAAACCACACAAGCCAATACCCGACTGGGCTCCGAAATATCCAACCTCACGAACCGATTGGCCAAAGCCTGAACATCCACCGCAAAGAGGTCTCTCCCCAACTGGAAATATGCCAAACTCCCCATACTCACTGCCTTTCGGCTCAAAGCATCGGCCACCACATTGGCCTTTCTCGGATGGTACAATATAGTGATGTCATAATCCTTAAGTAACTCTAACCATCTCCGCTGCCTCAAATTAAGATCCTTTTGCTTGAACAAATGCTGAAGACTGTGATGATCAGTGAATACCTCACAAGATACGCCATACAAGTAATGCCTCCAAATCTTCAATGCGTGAACTATGGCAGCCAACTCCAAATCATGAACGAGGTAGTTCTTCTCATGGGGCTTCAACTGATGAGAAGCATAAGCAATAACTCCACCCTCCTGCATCAACACACAACCAATCCCTACTCTCGAAGTATCACAATACACGATATATGAACCTGAAGCTGATGGCAAAACCAACACTGGAGCTGTGGTCAAAGCTGTCTTGAGCTTCTGAAAGCTCTCCTCACACTCGTCCGACCATACAAATGAAGCACCCTTCTGAGTCAACTTGGTCAAGGGCGATGCGATAGATGAGAATCCCTGAACAAACCAGCGATAATAGCCTGCCAAACCAAGAAAACTACGAATCTCTGTGGCTGAGGACGGTCTGGGCCAACTCTGAACCGCCTCTATCTTCTTTGGGTCAACCTGAATACCCTCACTGGACACCACGTGTCCCAAGAATGCCACTGAACTGAGCCAAAACTCACACTTGGAGAACTTTGCATAAAGCTTCTCCTCCCTCAATCTCTGCAACACAACCCTCAAATGCTCCGCGTGCTCCTCCTGACTGCACGAATATACCAGAATATCATCAATGAAAACTATGACAAATGAGTCAAGATAAGGCCGGAACACGCTGTTCATCAAATGCATGAACGCTGCTGGGGCATTGGTCAGCCCAAAAGACATAACCAGGAACTCATAGTGACCATATCTGGTCCTGAAGGCCGTCTTAAGAATATCCGAATCCCTGATCTTCAACTGGTGATAGCCCGAACGGAGATCAATCTTGGAGAATACCCTCGCTCCCTGAAGCTGGTCGAATAAATCATCAATGCGAGGCAAAGGATACTTGTTCTTAACTGTTACCTTGTTCAATTGCCTATAATCAATGCACATTCTCATAGTGCCATCCTTTTTCTTCACAAACAGAACCGGCGCACCCAAGGGGACACACTAGGCCGAATGAACCCCTTATCAAGGAGTTCCTGAAGCTGCTCCTTTAACTCCTTCAACTCTGCTGGTGCCATATGATACGGCGGAATAGAAATAGGCTGAGTGCCCGGCACCAGGTCAATACCAAAATTAATATCCCTGTCCGGTGGCATGCCTGGCAGGTCTGCAGGAAATACATTAGGGAAATCCCTCACAACTGGGACAGAGTCAATACTGGGAGTCTCATCTCCAACATCCCTCACAAAGGCAAGATACGAAAGACAACCCTTCCCAACCATACGCTGGGCTTTCAAGAAAGAGATCACTCTGCTAGGAACATAATCAGTCACACCTCGCCACTCAATCCGTGGCACACCCGAAATAGCCAACGTGACTGTCTTGGCATGACAATCAAGAATAGCGCGACACGGAGATAGCCAATCCATGCCCAGAATGACATCAAAATCCACCATACTCAATAATAAAAGATCAACTCGGGTCTACAGACCCCCAATAGTCACCACACACGATCGGTACACACGGTTTACAATAACAGTATCGCCCACCGGGGTAGATACATGAACAGGTAAAGCAAGAAACTCACGAGGAGTACCCAAATAGCGAGCAAAGTATGATGAAAAATAAGAATAGGTGGAACCGGGATCAAATAATACAGAGGCATCTCTGTGGTAGACCAAAATAATACCTGTAATGACAACATTGGAAGCAATGGCATCGGGTCTGCCTGGAAGAGCATAGAAACGGGCCTGACCGCCCCCTGATCGACCTCCCCCTCTGGGGCGACCCCTGGCTGACTGATCCCTACCCCTAGCTAGCTGGGCGGGTGGTGGTGGAGCAACTGGCGCTGAAGCTGATGATTGACCCCTCTGCTGGGATGAACTAACAACACGACGGGGACACTGCCTCCACATATGGCCCATCTCGCCACACTCATAACAACTCCTAGGTGCTGGAGAAGGGGACTGATGGGAACCCCTCGCACCAGAGTGACCAGCAGATGCACTCGGCGTAGAAGAGCCCTGAACAGATGGAGCATGGGATGAGCTCTGAACTGGGAGGGCACTAAGTGAAGAATGGCCCTGGTGTGAACTGTGGGAACCATGACCCGATGACGCCCCTCGATAACCTGAGCGATCAGACTGACCATGACGGAACTGTCGGCCTCTGCCGTGCTGAAACTGGACCCTCGAAGGACCACCACTATAGCTACCAAATCCTCGAGGCCTCTTGGCCTCTCTCTCCTCTCTCTCCTGGCGACGGACAGACTCAATCTCCCTAGCAATATCCACAAACTCCTCGAAGGTAGCACCAATCACCCTCTCCCTGGTCATAAGGATACGGAGCTGATAAGTAAGACCATCGACAAACCTCCTGATCCTCTCTCGATCTGTCGGGACCAACCAGATGGCATGACGAGCCAACTCAGAGAACCTCAAATCATACTGTGACACGGTCATTCCCCCTGACGCAACCACTCAAACTGTCTATGCAGCTCTTCTCTGCGAGACTGCGGTACATACTTCTCCAGAAAGAGAACAGAGAACTGCTGCTAGGAAAGGGGTGTTGTACCAACAGGCCTACGCCTCTCAAAATCCTCCCACCAAGCGAATGCAGGTCCTGTAAATTGATAAGTAGTGAAAGCGACCCCGCTGGTCTCCAGAATACCGGCTGTACGAAGCATCCTCTCACACTTGTCTAAAAAGCCATAGGCATCCTCGCCCTCTGCTCCGCTGAAGGTCGAAGGCTGAAGTCTCCCAAATCTCTCCAACCTACATTGCTCGTCCTCTGGCATGACAGGAACTACATAGTCCTGAGCAGCGGCGACCGACTGGGCTGGATGTGCCCCCGGCGTTTGAAGTCCCTGCACGACCTGCTCAGGCATGCGGGTGGCGAGAGTCTGACTGCCTCTCCCGGCCTGTGAAGTAGCTGCGGCTATAGTGGCTGAAACCGCCTGAGCTAGGCCAGTGCAAACTAATAAGATCTGAGCCAAGGCCTCCTGAAGACCCGGAATCACAATAGGCACAACTAGTGCCTGAGCTGGTGCTGCTGGAGGGTCCACAGCTGGGACCTGGTCCTGAACTGGGGTAGCTGGTGGATCTGCTGGTGCTGCCCTCGCTGCTCTGCCTTTACCACGATCACGACCGCGTCCTCGGCCTCTGGTGGCCGCAGCTGATGGCATTGGTGGTCATCCATCCTGCCCGGTAGCGCGTGTCCTCACCATCTGTGAGAGAATGGAACAACAGAAGTTTAGTACTCGGATCAACAAACTCGCACAATAAGAATTTCAAGAAGGTGAAGATTTCCTAAAGGTTATGTAGCCTCTCGAGGATAAATATAGACGTCTCCGTACCGATCCGCGAGACCCTACTAAACCTGCTCATGACTCGTGAGACCTATGTAACCTAGGCTCTGATACCAACTTGTCACGACCCTAAATCCCAACCCGATCGTGATGGCGCCTCTCGTGAAGACAAGGCCATCCGACACTTCCCATTTCCAATTTTAAACAGATAGTCATATAAGAACCGTTTGAAACATGATAAAACAATCCGAAATAACCGATTATAACATAAATACGTGGAAGAGTCACCCATACATAACCCTAACCGGGGTGTCACTAGTCATGAGCATCTAAAAGACATAACAGAATTCTGATAAATCCATAACTAGTACAATGTCTGAAAGGAAATAGAGACAATAAAGGAGTAGGGACGTGGGGCAGCGGACGTCAACAGCTACCTCATAATCTCCGAAAGCTCGCCTGAATCGAGGAATCAACACTCGGGAGCGGGACCTGATGCGCCTAAATCTGCACACAGGGTGCAGGGAGTAAAATGAGTACTCCAACTCAGTGAGTAACAAATGTAAATAATGATTGTAAGCAAGAAAACACGCAAGGCACAGGGCATTCTATGATGAAGCAGTAAAATCATTTAAAAGCAGTAAACCAGTGAAAATAAAAGTAAAATCCTCTTGCGATAAGTAAACAGGTAATTGACAGACAATTAAGGTACAGTAAATAATAGAAGCTCGCCCCTCGGGCACGGTATCACCACATCCGCCCCTCGGGCAACATCTCAGAACAATAACAGCCCCTCGAGCTCAATCTCACATCACACTGGGTACCCGCGCTCACTGGGGGTGTGCAGACTCCTAGAGGGGCCCCTTACGGCCCAAGCGCAATAACAAGCCATCTCGTGGCATCAAATCTAGGCCCTCGTCCTCATATCAATCAAGCCACCTCGTGGCGTACAAATCTCAGGCCCTCGGCCTCAAATCAGTATCAGTGTTTCCTCACAACATAGGCCCTCGGCCTTACTCAGTCAAAAATACTCACAAGCCCCTCGGGCAATAGTAAAACAGTGTTTCTCAGCCCAAAACATCATTTGAAATATCATTTATGTCTCAAAACTGAGTAAAAATGGCTGAGTAGTAAAACAGTGGACAATAACATGACTGAGTTCAAGTAGTAAGTCAAAACGGTGAGGAAATATCAATAAAAAGCCCCGAAGGGTTCAAATAGTTGGCGTGAAGCCCAAATATGGCATCTATCCCAAATCATAATGATAGCAAATAAGTTTTAGTCAAATATGCGGTAAAATCATCAACCGGGACGGACCAAGTCACAATCACCAATAGTGTACAACCCCACACTCGTCAACATAGCACTACGATGTGCAATCCGGGGTTTCAAACCCTCAGGACAACATTTACAATCATTACTCACCTCGAACCGGCTAAATCTCTAGCTCGCGACGCCTTTGCCCCTCGAATTGGCCTCTACGCGCGTTAAATCTATCCAAAATCAGAACGAGGACGTCAAAATATGCCAAGAGAACAAAGACCAAGCGAAAACAATCAATAAAGGGCACAAATCCCGAAATTACCAAAACCCGACCCCCGGGCCCACGTCTCAAAATTCAGAAATTTTCACACCAACGGATTCCTTATCTCCCACGAGTTCATACATATCAAGAATACTAAAATCGGAGTCCAAATGACCCCTCAAATTCTCATTTAAAGACCTCTTAAACTCAAGCCCTAATCCTCCATTTTTGCCCTTTAATTCCTTTAATTACAGCCCTAAATTCATGAAATAATACCATAGAATTGTGTTTTAGGTCAAAAATCCTTACCTTAACGAAGTTCCCTTGAAATCCTTCTTCCAAATCGTCCAAAAGCTCTCAAGCCGAAGTTAAAAATGGTGGAATAGCTCAAACTCGTGAAGGGAAATAACTTAAGGGACCAAAACTGCTTCTGCGACTAAACTCCCGCATTTGCGACATCGCAGATGCGGTCACCATACCACTTCTGCGGTCTCTGCCCATCTGACCCTTTTTCACTTCTGCAATAAATCGGCTGCATCTGCGGCGTCGCATCTGCGGTCCCCAAACCGCAGATGCGAAAATACCAGAAGCAGCAAATCTGAAGCTGCAATCAACATCTAACTTCTCCGTTGAGCACCCGAAATCACCCCGAGGCCCCCAGGGCCTCAACCAAAGGCTCAAACATATCCTAATACCTTATTCAAACTTGTTCCAATCATCAAAACACTTCCAATAACATCAAATCACCCAAAACGCATCGGATTCAAGCTTAAGTTTCTAAAATCTCCTGAAATACGCTTTTGATCAAAAACCCAACCAAACCACGTCCGAATAACCTGAAATTTTGCACACCCATCCCAAATCACATAATGAAGCTACTGAAACTCTCGAAATTCCATCCCGACCCCTATATCAAAATCTTGCCTACCAACCGGAAATCGTCAAATTATCAACTTTGCCAATTCAAGCCTAAATCTACTCCAAACCTCCAAAACCCATTCCGATCACACTCCTAAGTCATAAATCACTTCCCGAAGCTACCCGAACCATCGGAACTCACATCCGAACCCTCTAACACATAAGTCAACTCTCGGTTGACTTTTCCGACTTAAGCCATTCTTAAAAGAGACTAAGTGTCCCAATCTTCACCAAAACCAATCCGAATCCAATCCAACCAACCTGATACCACAAAACACGGATAACAAAGCATAAAGAAACATAAATGGGGGAAACGGAGCGGTAACTCATGAGACGACCGGCCGGGTCGTCACATCAGGTCCTAGAGGGGTTCATTGCTACCCCGATACTTCAGGATGCTCTAGTCCGTCTAGTGGGCCTTATGGAGAGTGTTGCCCAGGCAGGCTTACTTCTTATAGCACCAGCCATCTCTCAAGCTGCGGGAGGAGCACAGACTCCCGCTACTCGCACTCCGGAGCAGATGGCTCCTCAATTTCAAACTCCAGTACCTCAGCTAGTTGGAGTAGTTTAGCCGGGCGTGGTAGCCCAGACCGGTGATGGAGCAGCTATGTCTGCTGATGCCATGTGGAGGTTGGACAGGTTCACCAAGCTATTCACTACTACTTATGGTGGTATATCCTCAGAGGATCCCCAGGACTATTTGGACAGCTGTCACGAGGTTATTCGGAACATGGGGATAGTAGAGACCAGTGGGGTCGACTTTGCTTCTTTTCGTCTGTCAGGTTCCGCCAAGAGTTGGTGGAGGGATTATTGTTTGGCTAGACCAGTTGGGTCACCGACTTTGACTTGGGATTAGTTCTCTCAGCTCTTTCTGGAGAAGTTTCTACCTATCACTCAGAGGGAGGACTATCGGAGGCAGTTTGAGCATCTCCAACAGGGTTCTATGACTGTTACCCAGTACGAGATCAGATTCATTGCCTTGGCCCGTCATTCTCTTATCATACTTCCCACCGAGAGAGAGAGAGAGAGAGAGAGTGTGAGGAGGTTCATTGATGGATTTGCTCAGCCTATTCGATTGCAGATGGCTAAGGAGACAGGGGGCGAGATTTTTTTCAGGATGCGGCCAATATGGCCCGGAGGTTGAGATGGTTCTAACACAGGGGATTGGTCAGGGGTCTGACAAGAGACCTTGTCATTCGGGCAGATTCAGTGGTGCCTCTTCTGGAGGCAGGGATCCTTTTGGTAGGGGCCATCCTCCCAGGCCATTTCATTCAGCACTCCAGGCTTCTCACAGTGCTCCAGGTGGCCGTGGTTCTCATATGCAGTATTCTGATCAGTTGCCCTATAATGCACCACCAGCTCCTATCAGTGCACCGCCGCTCCAGAGTTTTCAAGGTGGTTATTCAGGTCGTCAGGGTCAGCAGTCTCAGCAGCCGAGGGCTTGTTATACTTGTGGTGATACGAGGCATATTGCTAGATTTTGCCCTCGAGCACCGAGAAGCTCTCAACATCAGGGTTCTCGTACCACTATTCAGGCACCGAGTGTTCCACCGCCTGTTCAGCCAGCTAGAGGTAGGGGTCAGGGTGTTAGAGGTGGAGGTCAGGCCGTTAGAGGTGGAGGTTAGGAAGCTAGAGGTGGAGGCCAGCCAGCAGGAGGCCATCCTCGAGATGTAGTTCAGAGTGGTGGGGCCCAACCCCGATGATATGCCATTCCAGCCAGGCCTGAGGCTGAGGCCTCCGATGCAGTTATCACAGATATGGTTTCAGTATGCAGTATAGATGTTTCAGTACTATTTGATCCGGGGTCTATATATTCCTATGTGTCATCTTACTTTTCCCCTTATCTGGTTGTGCCCCATCATTCTTTGAGTGCACCTGTATATGTGTCTACATCGGTGGGTGATTCTATTATTGTTGATCGAGTCTATCACTCGTTTGTGGTTATTATTAGGGGTCTTGAGACCCGTGTAGATCTCTTACTTCTGGATATGGTTGATTTTGACGTCATATTGGGGATGGACTGGTTATCCCCTTACCATACTGTATTAGACTATCACGCCAAGACTGTGACCTTAGCATTGCCGGGGTTGCCTCGTTTGGAGTGGAGAGGGACTCCTGGTCATTCTACCAGCAGGGTTATCTCATATATAGAGGCTCGGCGTATGGTTGATAAGGGATATTTGGCTTATTTGGCGTATGTTCGCGATTCTAGCGTCGAGGTTCCTTCTATGGATTCTGTGCCCGTTGTTTGTGAGTTCCTAGAGGTAGGGGTGGGCATCGGTCGGTTCGGTTTAGTTTTGAATATTATTGGTTTTCCCTATCGGCTATCGGTTTACAAATATCATAACCTGATAACCAAACCGATAAGATATTGGTTATCGGTTATCGATCATTATCGGTTCGGTTATCGGTTTACCCGATAAGATAAAACAACTAAAACGATTTCGCAATATATAAAACTGTCGAGTTCTCAATTATCTTGAGCCAGAAGTCAAGAAATAAATCAGATTTCCATTGTCTTTGACAACTTTCTGATGCATAAATATAGGATTACAAAGGTGGAATGGAATATGATTGTATTGTTAATAAAACGTGGTTTTGTATCCTTAAGAACAGTTAAACAAAAGTTTACTGCTTAGGATTCTTAATATTCCAAAAAGAGAAACACTTGTTAAAATTATAAGTGGATAATGCAACAACACCAAATTTATACATTTCTTGTCAAAGCCCATTTCATTTCTCATAAAACAGAATCTCCAAAAATGTTTAAAGACTAGACAAACGATTAGAACAAGATCTCAAACAATAGCAGCGCGCACACACACAGCACAACCCCCCAAAAAAAATCCAGGGCCAGAATGCTTTCAAACAAACTAAGAAAAAGATGAAGATGAAGTAACTAAAAACTTACACGTCGGCGACGGACTGACTGGTGAGGGCGTGATGCGACTGACGAGTGATGTCGGCCTGATTCTTGATGGGATAAATGGTGACTGGTGAGGGCGTGAGCCGTGGTGAGGCGAAGAACTGGTGATGTTGGGCCGTAGGGGTGCGGCGGAAAAATTGAGAAACTGAGAAAGAGAAACTGATTTACTGAGAATTGAGAAAGAATAGGAAAAACCAATTATGAAACCCTAGTATAGTATGTAAATACTTAAGGGTACACTAGTAAATTAGTTAATTCTTATTGGGTTATCGGTTTTTACCCAATAACAGAATTTGAAACCGAGCCCGAACCGATAACCCAATAATAAAAAAATTTTAACCCGTTACCAAACCGTTAACCCAATAACCCAATACTGATAACCCAAAAAATAATTAACGGTTCGGGTTATCGGTTTTACCCGATATATGCCCACCCCTAGCTAGAGGTATTTCCTTCAGATCTATCGGGGATGCCACCCGACAGGGATATTGACTTTTGCATTGATTTGGCTCAGGGCACTCAGCCCATTTCTATTCCGCCATATTGTATGGCCCTGCCAGAGTTGAAGGAATTGAAGGAGAAGTTGCAGGACTTGCTTGATAAGTGCTTCATTAGACCTAGTGTCTCACCCTGGGGTGCGCCAGTATTGTTTGTTAAGAAGAAGGATGGATCGATAAGAATGTGTATTGGTTATCGGCAGTTGAACAAGGTCACCATCAAGAACATGTAACGACCCGGCCGGTTGTCTCATGAGTTACCGCTCCATTTCCCCCATTTCTGCTTCCTTATGTCTTGTTCAGCTGTATTATGTGGCATCGTGTTGGTTAGTTTGGGTTCGGAGTGGTTTTGCAGAGAAATGAGACACTTAGTCTCTTAAGTTGACCTTTTAGTTGGAAAAGTCAACCGGAGTTGACTTGTGAGTAAACGACCTAGGAATTTGGTTTTTATGATTCGGATAGCTTCGGGAGGGATTTGGGACTTAGGAGCATGATCGGAATGTATTTTGGAGGTCCGGAGTAGATTTAGGCTTGAATTGGCGAAATTGGAATTTTGGCATTTTTCCGGTTGGTAGCGGAGATTTTGATATAGGGGTCAGAATGGAATTCTGAAAATTGGAGTAAGTCCTTTGTGTCATTTGGGACGCGTGTGCAAAAATTCAGGTCATTCGGACGAGGTTTGATAGACTTTTTGATCGAAATCGGAATTCGGAAGTTTTTGGAGTTCTTAGGCTTGAATCCGTGGTTGAATTGATGTTTTGATGTTGTTTTGAGTGTTCCGAAGGTTTGAACAAGTTTGAATGATGATATGGGATATTTTGGCATGTTTGGTTGAGGTCTCGAGGGCCTCGGTGAGTTTCGGGTGGTCAAACGGATCAAATCCTTGTTTTGAAAGCTGCAGATTTTCTTCAGTTCTGTTGCAGGCATTTTTTTTCTTCGCGATCACGTAGAATGGTCCGCGATCGTGTAGGCTTAGTCGAGCAGGGGGAGATTTGTTCTACGCGATCGCAAAGGCAAGGGCGCGATCGCAATTGGTTGTGAAGTTGTTGGTTGCGAACGCGGGGTCAGGGTCGCGTTCGCGTAGAAGGAAAGGAGCTGGTGAGGAGTAGGCAGGTTGTTCTATGCGATCGCGTGAGTTTGCGAAGCCAGTGCTTCGCGATCGTGTGGAAGTGTACGCAATCGCCTAGGGTTAAATGGGACAGTCATGATTTGTGCCTCGCGACCGCGAGGCTATTTCCGCGATCGCGGTGAAGGAATTAAATCGCTTGGCAGAATGTTTAAATAGCCATTTTCTCGATTTTTGGCCATAGTTCACCATTTTTGAGCCGGTTTTGGAGCTTTTTGGGGGAGATTGAAGGGGGAAACCAAGAGAACTTCTTTGAGGTAAGATTATTGAACCTAAAACTCGATCCTATGTTGATTCTTACTTGTTTAAACATGAAATTAGTGGGATTTGAGGCCTAAAAGTTGGAGAGTTAGGGCTTGGAATTGGAGACTTTGATTTGAGGATTTGAGGGGTCGTTTGTGGTCGGATTTTGATGTATTTGATATGTATGAACTCGTGAGAGTGTAAGGATTCTAGTTTTGTGGTTTTTACCAGAATCCGAGACGTGGGCTCAGTGGTCGGGTTTGGTCAATGTCGGGATTTTTTTTTATCTAAATTGGCTATTTTCGAGTGGGCTTTGTTCCCTTAGCATATTTTGATGGTATAAATCTGTTTTTGGTTAGATTTGGAGAATTCGGTGGCCAAGTCGAGAGGCAAAGGCATCGCGGGCTAAAGTTTGGACCGGATAGAGGTAAGTAATGATTGTAAATGTTGTCCTGAGGGTATGAAACCCCGGATTTCACATCGTTGTGCTACTTTGAGGTGACGCACACGCTAGATGAAGTGTCCCAAAACACTCCGAAACTCAAAACGAAACCTCCCGGCAACTCAGAATAGCAGAAATAAACACGGGGGAAATAGTTAATAGGGGATCGGGGCGTAAATGCTTAAAATGACCGGCCGGGTCGTTACATCCTCCCACACTTAAATATTCGTTCGTCCTCGAACGAGCATAGAGACATACCTGAAGTAGTGAAAAGATGAGGGTAACGGCTACGCATATCCTGCTTGGTCTCCCAGGTCGCCTCCTCGACCGGCTTACCCTGCCACTGAACCTTTACTGATGCAATATTCTTTGACCTCAGGTTTCGAACCTGCCTGTCCAATATTGCCACTGGCTCCTCAACGTAAGATAGGTCCTTGTCCAACTGACTAAACTGAAATCCAACACGTGCGACGGATCGCTGTGATACCTCCAGAGCATCGAAACATGAAATACCGGATGAACTCCTACCAAGCTGGGAGGTAAGGCAAGCTCATAAGCAACCTCCCCAACATGCCTCATTTTCTCAAAAGGACCAATAAACCTCGGGCTCAACTTCCCATTCATCCCAAATCTCATAACGCCCTTCATAGGCAAAACCCGAAGCAGGACCCGCTCTCCAACCATGTAGGAAACATCACGAACCCTCCGGTCCGCATAACTCTTCTGTTTGGACTGGGCTGTGCGAAGTCTATCCTGAATCACCTTACCTTCTCCAAAGCAAACTGAACCAAGTCTGTGCCCAATATCTAGCCTCACCAGACTCGAACCAACCCACCGGAGATCTACACCGCCTACCATATAAAGCCTCATACGGTGCCATCTGAATGCTGGACTGATAACTGTTGTTGCAGGCAAACTCCGCCAATGGCAAAAACTGATCCTAAGACCCTCCAAACTCAATCACACACGCACGGAGCATATCCTCAAGAATCTGAATAGTGCGTTCCGACTGTCCGTCCGTCTGAGGGTGAAATGCTGTGCTCAACTCCACCCGAGTAACCAACTCATGCTGTACAACCCTCCAGAACCGTGATGTGAACTGAGTACCTCTATCTGAAATGACGGAAACTGGAATACCATGCAGACGGACAATCTCCCGGATATAAATCTCCGCCAACCGCTCCGAAGAATAGGTAGTACTCACAGGAATGAAATGTGCGGACATGGTCAGCCGATCCACAATCACCCAAATGGCATCGAACTTCCTCAAAGTCTGTGGGAGCCCAACTACGAAGTCCATGGTTATCCGCTCCCACTTCCACTCCGGAATCTTTATCTGCTGAAGCAATCCAACCTGTCTCTGGTGCTCATACTTTACCTGCTGACAATTGAGGCACCGAGCTACGAACCCAACTATATCTTTCTTCATCTGCCTCCACCAATATTGCTGCCTCAAATCCTGATACATCTTCGCGGCACCCGGATGAATGGAATACCGCGAACTGTGGGCCTCCTCTAGAATCAACTCCCGAAGCCCATCAACATTGGGTACACAAACCCGACCCTGTATCCTCAATACCCCGTCATCACCAATAGTCATGTCTATGGTATCGCCATGCAGAACCTTGTCCTTGAGTACAAGCAAATGAGGGTCATCAAACTGACGCTCCCGAATATGATCAAATATAGAAGACCGAGAAACCACACAAACAAGGATCCGACTGGGCTCCGAAAGATCCAATCTCACAAACTGACTGGCTAAGGCCTGAACATCCATCGCCATGGGCCTCTCCGCTGCTGGCAAATAAGCCAAACTCCCCAAACTCTCTGCCCGGTGACTCAAAGCATCGGCTACCATATTGGCCTTGCCCGGGTGATACAAAATAGTGATATCATAGTCCTTTAGCAGCTCTAACCACCTCCTCTGGCTCAAATTAAGATCCTTCTGCTTGAACAGATGCTGCAAACTCTGGTGATCAACATAAATCTCACAAGGCATACCGTACAAATAATGACGCCAGATCTTCAAAGCGTGAACAATAGCAGGTAACTCGAGATCATGGACAAGATAATTCTTCTCATGTACCTTCAACTGTCTGGATGCGTAGGCAATCACCCAACCATCCTGCATGAATACCGCTCCAAGGCCAACCCTCGATGCATGACAATAGACCGTGTAAGACCCCGAACCGGTAGGCAATATCAAAACTGGGGCTGTAGTCAAAGCTGTCTTGAGCTTCTGAATGCTCTCCTCACACTCTTCCGTCCACTGGAACGGAGCACCCTTCTGGGTTAGCGTGGTCATAGGCGCTACAACAGATGAAAATCCCTGAACAAATTGATGGTAATAACCCACCAAACCAAGAAAACTGTGGATCTCTATAGCTGAGGATGGTCTGGGCCAACTCTGCACTGCTTCCACTTTCTTTGGATCCACCTTTATTCCCTCACAAGATACCATGTGACCCAAGAATGCCACAGAATCCAACCAAAACTCACATTTCGAGAACTTAGCATATAATCTCTTCTCTCTCAAAGTCTGGAGCACTGTCCTCAGGTGCTGCTCATGATATTCCCGACTCCGGGAGTATACTAGAATGTCGTCAATAAAGACAATGATGAATGAATCAAGATATGGCCAGAATACACTGTGCATCAAATCCATGAAGGCTTCTGGGGCATTGGACAGCCCAAATGACATAACAAGGAACTCGTAATGACCATACCGAGTCCTGAAGGCAGTCTTCGGGATATCTAGCTCCTGAATTTTCAACTGATGATAGCCTGAACGGAAGTAAATCATAGAAAACACATGAGCACCCTGTAACTGATCAAACAGGTCATCAATACGAGGCAAAGGATAACGGTTCTTCATTGTAACCTTGTTCAACTGGCGATAATCAATACACATACCCATAGAGCCATCCTTTTTCTTCACAAACAAGACAGGAGCACGCCAAGGTGATACACTGGGCTGAATGAAACCCTTATCAAGCAATTCCTGTAACTGCTCCTTCAACTCCTTCAACTTAGGAGGAGCCATACAGTACGGAGGAATAGAAATGGGCTGAGTGCCCAGCAACAGATCAATGCCAAAATCAATATCTTTATCAGGCGGCATGCCCGGAAGATCAACTGGATACACATAAGAGAAATCCTGTACTACTGGGACTGAATCAACTGTAGGGGTATCAATACTGACATCTCTCACATAAGCTAGATACGTGTCACACCCCTTCTCAACCATACGCTGAGCCTTAAGGAATGAAATAACTCTACTGGAAGTATGATCTAAGGTACCCCTCTACTCTACTCGCGGAACACCTGGCATAGCGAGCGTCACGATTTTCGCGTGACAATCAAGAATAGCATAATGGGGCGACAACCAGTCCATGCCCAAAATAACATCAAATTCTACTATGCTGAGCAATAACAAAATCGGCTCTGGTCTCAAAACCACTAAGAGTAATCACACACGACTAATAAACGCGGTCCACAGCAAGAGAGTCTCCAACAGGAGTAGAAACATAAACAGGAAAACTCAAAGAATCCCGAGATACGCCCAAATACGGGGCAAAATAAGAGGACACATAAGAATAACTGGAGCCTGGATCGAATAGAACCAATGCATCTCTATGGCAGACCAGGATTGTACGTGCGATGACAGAATCGGAGGCGACAGCCTCAGTACGGGCAGGAAGGGCATAGTATCTGGCCTGGCCTCCCCCTGTAAGACGACCTCTACTTCCCCGACCTCCACCTCTAGCTGGCTGAGCAGGTGGGATAGCAACTGGTGCTGTGATCCTAGCTTGAGAACTCTCCGGGGCGCGCTGTGGCTGAAAACTCCGTGGAGGTACAGCCCTTCCAAGTCTAGGCTAATCCCTCACCACATGGCATGTGTCACCACACTCAAAACAAGCTCTGGGATGACATGGTGGCTGTGACTGGCTCGGGCCAGGTCTGCTGGACTGACCACTAGAAACACGTCGTGCAGGAGGTGCACTGGATACTGGAGGTGCATAATAAGGCTCCTGAGCCCTAGGAGGAGCTGGAATACCACTGGCTGCTGGAAGAGCTGAATGAACGGGGCGACTCATTAACCCCTACCATGACGAGCTGAAGCTGGGGCACGGGCACTAGAATAGTGACCCGACTCTCGAGACCTCTTGGCCTCCCTCTCCTCCCTGTCCCGAGCATGCATACCCTTTACTCTCCTAGCAATGCTCACCACCTGCTGATAAGAAATATCCATCTCCAACTCCCGAGACATACTAGACCTGATGTTGGGAATGAGCCCCTCAATAAACCGGCGAACCTTCTCGCGAACAGTAGAAACCAAAGCTGGTGCATGTCTAGCCAAGTCGGTGAAACAGACAGCATACTCCGAGACAGTCATAGTACCCTGGCGCAAGTGTTCAAACTCTGCGTGCCAAGCGTCCCTGAGGCTTTGGGGAACATACTCTCTCGTGAACATATCTTAAAATTGAGCCCAAGTCAAGGAAGCTGCCTTATCAGGACTGTCTAACTCATAAGCACGCCACCACTGATAGGCGGCTCCTCGAAGCTGAAAGGTAGTGAAGGAAACCCCGCTCTATCCTGATATTCCTATGGTACGGAGGATAGGGTAACACTCCTCTAGAAATCCCAGGGCATCATCTGATGCTAGTCCACTGAATGTAGGAGGTTGACAGTTCTTGAACCTCTCAAGCCTCTTCTGCTCCTCCTTTGAAGCTACTGCCCTCTCCTCGGGCTGAGCTGGGGCTACAGGCTGTGCCAGTACAATCTCTGAGATCTGCTCAGCATACACTAGGTGCTCAGGAGTGCGGGCGGCAGGAGTCTGTGCTCCTCCCCCAGCCTCGGATATGGCTGCAGTAAGGGGAAGCAACCCTGCCTGAGCTAGAGTGGTGTACATAGTCATAAACTGCGCTAGAGTCTCCTGGAGAGCTGGAGTAGTAGTAGTAGTAGGCGTATTAGGTGTTTGGACTCCGGCTGGAACTGCTGGTGGCACCTCGGTGGCAGCTCGCGGAGGGTGCTCTAGCTGCACCACGTGCACGTCCTTGGCCTCTACCCCGGCCCCGGCCTCTGATCATCTCGGGTAGCACATGTCCTCACCATCTGTGAGAGAATAGAAGATAGAAGTTTAGAATTATGATATCAAAAATCTCGCACGACAAGGAAATCAAATGAAGTGGAATTTTCCTAACAGTTACATAGCCTCTCGTAGATAAGTACAGACGTCTCCGTACCAATCCGCGAGACTCTAATAAAACAGCTTATGATTCATGACTCCTATGAACCTAGAGCTTATAAGGTGCCTCATAACTTATGAGCTTGTGTTTGGTATTATGTTTGGGCATATTCATAAGTTTGGGACACTTAGTCCCTAAATGAGAGTTTAAGCTTTAGAATTTGGACCATAGTCAGAGCAGTGTGAAGACGGCCTCGAAATGGAATTCCGTTGGTTCCATTAGCTCCGTTGGGTGATTTTGGGCTTAGGAGCGTGTTCGGATTGTGTTTTGGAAATCTGTAGCTTATTTATGCTTGAAATGCCGAAAGTTAAATTTTTGAAGTTTCCGGTTCGATAATGAATTTTAATATCGGGGTCGGAATGGAATTTCGGAAGTTAGAGTAGCTCCATAGTGTTGAATGTGACGTGGTTGCAAAATTTCAGGTCATTCGGACGAGGTTTGATAGACTTTTTGATCGAAAGCGTAATTTGAGAGTTTTTGGAGTTCTTAGGCTTGAATCCGATGTTAAATTGGTGTTTTGATGTTGTTTTGAGCCTTCCGAAGGTTGGAACAAGTTTGAATGATGTTTTAGGATTAGTTGGCATGTTTGGTTGAGGTGCCAGGAGCCTCGGGTGAGTTTCGGGTGCTTATCGGAAGTTGAATTGGACTTAGGAAAATTTGATGTTGGCTGAACCTGTCATAACTGCACCTGCGTGAATTGGACCGCAGGTGCGGCACCGCAGAAGCGCCTGGGAGACCGCAGAAGCGGCCATGTGAGGGAAAGCTAGAAGCCACATGTGCGGAAGTGTGCACGCACTTGCGAGACCGCAGATGCGGTAAACTGGTCGCATGTGCGGAAATGGGGAGTTAATGAATTATCGCAGGCGCGGTTCATTTTCTGCAGAAGCGGGACCGCAGGTGCGTCCAAGGGCCGCAGATGCGGTTTAACTGATCAGAAAAGGGGCAGAATCGAGGGTTAAGTTTCAAAACTTGGAAAAACTATTTGGAGCTCGGTTGAGGGCGATTTTGGGAAGATTTTGAAGAGGAAATAAGTGGGTAACGATTCCTAATCCCTTTCTAGTTGTATTCCTATAATCTAATCTTAGTTTTTGTCATTTAATTTCGGATTTGGGATGAAAAATTGAGAAGAAGTGGAGAAAATTTCTTAGGCCTAATTTTGGGGTTTTGATCTAGATTTTGATGTCGGATTGGAATAATTTTGGTATAAATGAACTCGTGACAGCATGAGGTTTCTGAATTTGTAAATTTTACCCAATTCTGAGACGTGGGCCCGGGGGGACGTTTTGGTCATTTTTTTCCTAATTTCGCGTATTACCTTAGAATTAATTAGTTGAATTAGTTACTTGAAGTGTTATTTACATTATGCAATTACCTTGAATAGATTTGGGCCATTTGGAGTCGGATACTCGTGGCAAACTTGATTGAGCTGGTTCGAGGCAAGTGGCTTGTCTAACCTTGTGTGGGGGACATTCCCCCTAGGATTTGGTATTGTTGTTATATGAATGGCGTATACGTGAGGTAACGAGTGCGTACACGTGCTAATTGTTGGAACCCATTTTTCATTAACTGTGTTTCATTCTTCTTGAACATTACTTGTATTTTAAGCCTACTGCGTAGTTTAGGGAAGCATGCTTAAGTGTATTAATTGTCCTATTTGCTTAAACTATTTATTTGAACTCTGTGCAGCATGTTAGAATAGAAATCTCTATTTCTTGTTACGGACTTGAATGAAATTGTAGATTCTTTCCTTGATATTGTTGTGTTTTTTTTGGGACTATGGATGAGTATTCCGGGAGATCCCCTGCACATATATTGATTTTGACTGTAGTGCGGGATACTAAGAGATCCCCAGCACATATATTGAAGAAACCAAGTGATCCTTGGGATACCAAGAGATCCCCAGTACATATATTGAGGATACCAAGAGATCCCTAGCACACATATTGAGGATACTGAGAGATCCCTGGGATACTGAGAGATCCTCGAGTAACTACGTTTGGGACTACGAGACGGGATCCGGAAGATCCCCTGGCGATGTTTCTGTGTACTGAGTGTATATTTGTCTCTGATTTTTTCTCATTTTCTGATATTTTCTTGATTATACTGTTGCACCTTACACTGTTTTACTTTGCTTTATATTTTATAACCGGTAGGGCCCTGACCTTCCTCGTCACTACCCGATCGAGGTTAGGCTTGGCACTTACTGGGTACCGCTGTGGTGTACTCATGACCTTACCTGCACATGTTTTCCCCGTGTGCAGATCCAGGTACATCGACTCAGCCATATCGTTAGCGAGGCGAGGTGATCTCTAGAGACTTTGAGGTATATCTGCTGCGTTTGCAAACCGAGGAGTCCCTATCTACTCTCTTTTAGTTATAGCCCTTCTGTACTTTTCTTTTGTTTAGACACTCTGGAGTTAGAACACTGTAGTTATTCCACAGCTTGTGATTTCATGAGATTCGGGATTTTGGGAAATGTAGTTTCAGTTGAGAGTTTGTATTGTATATGCCGAGTGGCATCTTAAACGTTTCATTAGGTTATTCCGCAGTTTTTTGCTAGTTTTATTCTGCTGCTTCTTTTTTCGAATTTTGTTAGGCTTACCTAGTCGTAGAGACTAGGTTCCGTCACGACAGTTCATGGAGGGGGAACTGGGGTCGTGACAAGTTGTTATCAGAGCTCTAGGTTCATAGGAGTCATGAATCATAAGCTGTTTTATTAGAGTCTCGCGGATTGGTACGGAGACGTCTGTACTTATCTACGAGAGGCTATGTAACTGTTAGGAAAATTCCACTTCATTTGATTTCCTTGTCGTGCGAGATTTTTTATATCACAATTCTAAACTTCTATCTTCTATTCTCTCACAGATGGTGAGGACACGTGATACCCGAGATGATCAGGCACCTGTGCCGCCTACTGGAGCCATCAGAGGTCGGGGCCGGGGTAGAGGCCGAGGACGCGCATGTGGTGCAGCCAGAGCACCCGCGCGAGCTGCCACCAAGGTGCCACCAGCAGTTCCAGCCGGAGTCCAGACACCTGATACGCCTACTGCTACTACTACTCCAGCTCTCCAGGAGACTCTGGCGCAGTTTATGACTATGTACACCACTCTAGCTCAGGTAGGGTTGCTTCCCCTTACTGCAGCCACATCCCGGACCGGGGGAGGAGCACAGACTCCCGCCGCCCGCACTCCTGATCAGCGAGTCCATGCTGAGCAGATCCCAAAGATTGTATCGGCACAGCCTATAGCCCTAGATCAGCCCGAAGAGAGGGCAGTAGCTTCGGAGGAGGAGCAGAAGAGGCTTGAGAGGTTCGAGAAGTATCAGCCTCCTACATCCTGTGGACTAGAATCAGATAATGCCCTGGGATTTCTGGACGAGTGCTAGCGTATCCTCCGTACCATGGGTATATCAGGATCAAGCGGGACTTCCTTCACTATCTTTCAGCTTCGAGGATCCGCCTATCAGTGGTGGCGTGCTTATGAGTTAGACAGTCCGGATGAGGCAGCTTCCCTGACTTGGGCTCAGTTTTCAGATATGTTCACGAGAGAGTATGTTCCCCAGAGCCTCAGGGACACTTGGCGCACAGAGTTTGAGCATTTGCGCCAGGGTACTATGACTGTCTCGGAGTATGCTGTCCGTTTTACCGACTTGGCTAGACATGCACCAGCTTTGGTTTCTACTATTTGCGAGAAGGTTCGACGGTTTATTGAGGGGCTCATTGCCAGCATCAGGTCTTGTATGGCTCGGGAGTTGGAGATGGATATTTCTTATCAGCAGGTGGTGAGCATTGCTAGGAGAGTAGAGGGTATGCATGCTCGGGACAGAGAGGAGAGGGAGGCCAAGAGGTCTCGAGAGTCGGGTCACTATTCTGGTGCCCGTGCCCCAGCTTCAGCTCATCGAGGTAGGGGTTATATGAGCCGCCCCGTTCATTCAGCTCTTCCAGCAGCCAGTGGTATTCCAGCTCCTCCTAGGCCTTAGGAGCCTTATTATGCACCTCCAGTATCCAGTACGCCTCCTGCACGAGGTGTTTCCAGTGGTTAGTCCAGCAGACCTGGCCCGAGCCAGTCACAACCACCACGTCCTCCTAGAGTTTGTTTTGAGTGTGGTGACACACGCCATATAGTGAGGGATTGCCCTAGACTTGGGAGGGCTGCACCTCCACAGACTTCTCCCCTTATTCTATTTCCCCAAACATCCGCCCAACGCCCCCTCACTTCTCGAATTCTCTCTCTCACTCTAAACCCTACCCTCTCAAATTCTTCTTCTTCTTCTTCTTCACTCCTCCTACTTCCCCATCTCCATTCCTCTCCTTCTCTCCCCCATCAAGGTATGTCACTCCCTCCCCCCTACCTTTTCTTTTAAATTTCATTTTAGTTGTATATTAGTTCATGTTTTAATTATGTAGTAATTTTAGTAGATTGTTGTTGTTTCTCTTCTTTTTTTTCTTTTGAATTTCCTTTTTGTAGTCACTTGTGATGGGGTTTTGTATATAATGTGGCGGAGAGGTGTATGTTTATGGTGTTGAACTAATTGTTGTGGGGTGTAATGGTGTAGTACAACTTGTGATTTGGGGGAAACATTGAAGTATCCATATGGGTTATATGTGTGAGGAATTGTCTTGCTCACAAGGTGTTTGGGGAATTGCCCCAATAGAGTTATAAGGGCTAATGTGACATGGTTGTGGTGAAATCTGAGTAACCACTCATAGTTCACACATCTCACACCCTCACTGATAGGCGTTTCTCTGTTTGATAGGTAAAATGAATCCATCTATGAAGAGGCGCAACACCGGATGCTCCGCTAGTGGACCGGGAAGTTCCTCGAGAGCTAGGAGTCAAGCCGGCGCGCCACAGTTTGACAGCACTAGGTTTGTCTCCAAACCGGCAGAGGACAGGTACAATGCAAAGGCGGCTAAGAAATTATTACATGAGGTGCATATTGACCGAGCAGCCTTAGAGGTGGAATGCCCGAGTATCTTCAATGAGTTGAGGAGGTGTCAGCTGGACATCTTCTTTGAGGAACCGGAGGAGGCTAATGTTCAGATGGTAAGGGAATTCTATGCTAACTACCCGGAACATGAGAATGGGGTCGTCACTGTACGCAATACCCGGGTAAATGCATCCATCGAGGCCATCCGCAGGGTGTACCGGCTGCCAGTGTTCAGGGGGAAATATGATGATTATCGTACTTATAGCCGATCAAGTGCCTTGTGGGCAACTCTTCTTGAAACTATCTGTGTGCCAGACAGAGAATACATATGGATAAAGCCACGGATCACACTTAACTCCCAGACTCCAGCAATACGACCGATGTCAATCAACCACGAGCGGCAGCGATCTACTATTTTATGACCCACAGGGATTTTGATGTGGCCCGGATCCTCCATGGAGAGATGTTCATTAGATCACCTGAGTTGCTCAAAGGCTTCTACTTCCCTTCTCTAGTCACCAAGCTGTGCCATGCTGCTAGAGTCCCTGAAAACCTTAGAGTTGATGGGAAATTGCCACTGAAAGCCCCGTTCCTGGCAAGAAAAATTAGAATTGGGATAGAGACGGTGGTGAATGTTGATGAATCGGATGATGAATCTGATGATGATGATGCTGAGGCAGCTGAGGTCCCACCACCCACGAGAGTTGAAGAGGCGGGCACATCACAGCCCCGTCGAAGTACCCGCCTGACAGCCCTGGAGCAGGAAATGGCTGGTCTTCACACTTCTGCCACAGACTTGGGCACCAGAGTTGACACTCTGACCAGTCAACAGGCAAAGTCGGAGAAGAAGATTATGGGATGGCTTCGAGCGCTAGGACGAGCATGTCACCTCGATCCTGGCACCGTCTCTTATCAGGATTGATCTTCAGGGAAGTCCCCCTTCCTTACTCTGCTCTTTATTTGTTGACATGGGGACATGCCATATTTATAAGTGTGGGGGGATGGCTGTTGTTGTATGATGTTGTTGTAAATGGATTGTGTAACTTTGTATGATGTTGCTTTTATTTTTGTTTGATTGGTATGGTAGGGTCATGTAATTAACTTCGACTTGGCCCAAAGACGGACACTTTTCGACAAGTCTCTTGAGGGACATGAGTAAAAAAAAAAAGAATATAAGGACTCTTCCTGATGATGGATAATTGAGACAGTTCTTGAGGGAAGTTAGTCTAGAGAAAATACCAAAAAGATTTTTTCTATTTTTTTTCTATTTTTAGGTAGTGTAGTAACTCCCCCTTGGTTTTTCTTTGGGCCACGGTTCTTTTCCAAGGGTTTAGCTTGAACCGGGTGTAGGAAGTTTTTGTTTATTTTGTTTGTAGTTTTAGTTAGCATTTACGGGCTCGAGCTGAAATAGAAAGAGAACCCCTTGGCATTAATACACCTGAACACAATCGACACTAGAGTGTAACGCCTAGTCTGAATGGTTGACTCTTGCTAAAGTGCCTTAAAGTTGTATGTTTGTAGCTGACTTGAACATTCAAAAGCGAATGTCTTTGATAAATCAATCCGGAGTGAGTCATATGCCATGTGTGTGTGAGCTATACTGTATTCTATGTTTTACATTTGATGCCTAGAACTTGCCCTGTGTTTCCAAAGCGAAATAGTAGCTTCATTCAGTCTTAGAAGTGAAATAGGCATTTCTTTGTTAAGCCAGATATATAACGTAAACCCACCTGAATGTAATACATCATAGTTAATCCCGTTGAGCCTATAAGCCTGTTTCTTTGGCAACCACATTGCGAACCTTACCCAATTGTTTGAACAGCCTTCTGTTTGAACCCTTTTTCCTCCCATGAGCACTTGAATGACCTTGACATATGCAAAAGTTAAAGTGTGGGGTGGTGGTTTGGTTTTGAGTGGAGCCAATGAAATAGAGGAAAGGTGCCGTTTTGAAGAATAAAAAGAAGAAGCGCCACGAAAAAAAAAATTGTAAATAAATGCTGTAGTTGATAAGTGGTAGCTTGATACAAATGCACCTAAAGGAATGGGATGTTATAAATAAATTGTGGGGAATGTCTGGTTGACATAAGAATGATATGTAATGTTAATGTGTTTTGTATTAAAAGTGCTTAGGGAGGTTAGTCACTATATCCAAATATATCCTACCCATCCCTTAGCCTACATTACAACCAAATGAAGTCCTAATTGATCTTAGACTGGATAGGCTCGATTAGTAGAGTATTACACTACGGGCAAGCCTATGGTGCATCTTTGTGGCATGTGAATGTTCTTTTGGAGAGTGAGCGAATTTTGTCCATCTGAGTTCCTAATTGTTTTTAATCATATTAATTGTGGAACTACTCTCTTGTGTGATGTGAGGGCATGTGATTCACAAAACAAAGGTAAGTCTTGACTTCTGTATAGAGTAGTTTGAGTAAGAGCAGATATTGCATGGTACAACAGATTCGACTTCTGAGGCAAAGGTTGTTCACTACTAGGTGCAACTTTGGTAAATTGTTCAAGGTGTGATTCGTTAAGGGAAAAGCTTAGGGAAGGAACTTTGATAGAGTGTGGTGGATTGCTAGAGGACTAGCAATGGTTTAAGTGTGGGGTGTTGATATTAGGCTATATAGATGATATTTACACCTTAATATTACCATGCTTTATTGTTGTTTTGTAGGCGAATTGATAACAAAATGCTCTAATTGGTGTTCTTTTGCTTTGCAGGGAATAATCTAAGTGAGGAAGCACTACGGAGTGTTTTGGAGTCAATAATGTGAAGAAAACGCCCAATCAAGAAGCACCCGAGCATAAAGAAGCAAAAATGGACTGAGGTGAGATCCACCGCGACCGCGGTGGAACCGCGACAGACAATTACACGAGGCAGAATGTTCAACCTTCACCGCGGTCGCGCCGCGGTCTTGCCGCGACCGCGGTGAACTATTCAATTGCCGGAAAATTGGGGACCAAAGTGTAATTCGGGAAAAACTTATTCCAAACCCTTATAAACTTTAGAAGCTCGCCCAAGAAATAATTAAGCTTGTTTTTAGACTACTTTGGAGGCAAGAACAAGTATGAGAAGATCAATCAAACATAAGAGTTTTTCTATCTCCTTTTAATTCTTGCAATTATACATTATGAACAACTTTGTAATTTTATCTTACATTGTTATGAGTAGCTAAACAATTATCTAGGGTTGATGGAACCAATTGTTGGTTGAAGTTTTGACTCAATTTGTTATAATCGAGCCGGATTTATTATATGATTGTTCAACTACGTTTTGTATGGTGATTGATTGAATAGGCCCTTGATTAATCGTGTCTAATTACCTTTTATTGCAATAACAGAATAAACTGCGGAAAAACATAATGAAACATTTAAGATGCCGCTCGGCATATACAATACAAACTCTCAACTGAAACTACATTTCCCAAAACCGGGAATCTCATGAAATCAAAAGCTGTGGAATAACTACAGTGTTCTAATTCCAGAGTGTTTAAATAAAAGAAAAGTACAGAAGGGATATAACTAAAAGAGAGTAGATAGGGACTTCTCGGTCTGCGAAAACGGCAGATATACCTCAAAATTTCTAGAGATCGCCTCGCCTCGCTAACGATATGGCTGAGAAAATGTACCTGGATCTGCATACGGGAAAACATGTACAGGAAAGGGCATGAGTACACCACAGCGGTACCCAGTAAGTGCCAAGCCTAACCTCAGTCGGGTAGTGACGAAGAAGGTCAGGGCCCTACCGGTTATAAAATATAAAGCAAAGTAAGACAGTGTAAGGTGCAACAGTATAATAAAAACAATATTAGAAAATGAGAAGAAATCAGAGATAATATACACTCAATACATAAAAACATCGCCAGGGGATCTTCCGGGATCCCGTCCCGTAGTCCTAAGCGTAATTACTCGGGGATCTCTCAGTATCCTCAATATGTGTGCTAGGGATCTCTTGGTATCCCGAGGATCTCTTGGTATCCTCAATATATATACTGGGGATCTCTTGGTAACACGAGGATCTCTTGGTATCCTTAATATATATGCTGGGGATCTCTTGGTATCCCGCACGTCAAAATCAATATATGTACAGGGGATCTCTCGGAATACTCATCCGTAGTCCCAAAAAAAACACAATAATATCAATGAAAGAACCTACAATTTCATTCAAGTCCGTACCAAGAAACATAGATTTCTATTCTAACATGCTGCACAGAGTTCACATAAACAGTTTAAGCAGATAAGACAATTAATACACTTAAGCATGCTTCCCTAAACTACGCAGTAGGCTTAAAATACAAGTAATGTTCCAGAAGAAAGAAACATAGTTAATTTACTTAATAAAAAATGAGTTTCCAACAATTAGCACGTGTACGCACTCGTCACCTCACGTACACGGCATTCATATAACAACAATACCAAATCCTAGGGAGAATGTCCCCCACACAAGGTTAGACAAGCCACTTACCTCGAACTAGCTCAATCAAGTCAATGCCCCGTTCTTGCCACGAGTATCCGACTCCAAATGGCCCAAATCTATTCTAGGTAATTACATAATGCAAATAACACTTCAAGTAACTAATTCAGCTAATTAATTCTAAGCTAATACGCGAAATTAGGAAAAAATGACCAAAACGCCCCCGGGCCCACGTCTCGAAATCGGGTAAAATTTACAAATTCAGAATCCTCATACTGTCACGAGTTCATTTATACCAAAATTATTCCAATACGACATCAAAATCTTGATCAAAACCCCAAAATTAGGCCTAAGAACTTTTCTCCACTTTTCCTCAATTTTTCATCCCAAATCCGAAATTAAATGAAAAAAACTAAGATTAGATTATAGGAATACAACTAGAAAGGGATTAGGAATCGTTACCCACTGATTTCCTCTTCAAAATCCTGCCAAAATCGCCCTCAACCGAGCTCCAAATCGTTTTTCCAAGTTTTGAAACTTAACCCTCGATTCTGCCCCTTTTCTGATCAGTGAAACCGAATCTGCGGCCCTTGGACCGCACCTGCGGTCCCGCTTCTGCGGAAAATGAACCGCACCTGGGATAATTCATTAACTCCCCATTTTCGCAACTGCAACCAGTTTACAGCATTTGCGGTCTCGCATGTGCGTGCACACTTCCGCACCTGCGGCTTCTAGCTTTCCCTCACCTGGCCGCATCTGCAGTCTCCCAGACGCTTCTGCGGCGCCGCACCTGTGGTCCCATTCATTCCGACCCCGATATCAAAATCTCGCTATCGAACTGGAAACTTCAAAAATTATACTTTCGGCATTTGAAGCCTAAATATTCTACAGACCTCCAAAACACAATCCGAACACGTTCCTAAGCCCGAAATCACCCAACGGAGCTAACGGAACCAACAGAATTCCATTCCGAGGCCGTCTTCACACTGCTCGGACTACGCTCCAAATTCTAAAGCATAAACTCCCATTTAGGGACTAAGTGTCCCAAAACACTCCGAAACTCAAAACGAAACCTCACGGCAACTCAGAATAGCAGAAATAAACACGGGGAAACAGTTAATAGGGGATCGGGGCGTAAGTTCTTAAAATGACCGGCCGGGCCGTTACATCCTCCCACACTTAAACATTCGTTCGTCCTCGAACAAGCATAGAGACATACCTGATGTAGTGAAAAGATGAGGGTAACGGCTGCGCATATCCTGCTCGGTCTCCCAGGTCGCCTCGTCGACCAGCTGACCCCGCCACTGAACCTTCACCGATGCAATGTTCTTTGACCTCAGCTTTCGAACCTACCTGTCCAGTATCGCCACTGTCTCCTCAATGTAAGATAGGTCCTTGTCCAACTGGACTGAACTAAAATCCAACATGTCGACGGATCACCGTGATACCTCCCGAGCATCGAAACATGAAATACCGGATGAACTCCTGCCAAGCTGGGAGGCAGGGCAAGCTTATAAGCAACCTCCCCAACACGCCTCAATATCTCAAAAGGATCAATCAACCTCGGACTCAACTTCCGTTTCTTCCCAAATCTCATAATTCCCTTCATAGGCGAAACACGAAGCAGGACCCGCTCTCCAACCATGTAGGAAACATCATGAACCTCCGGTCCGCGTAACTCTTCTGTCTGGACTGGGCTGTGCGAAGTCTATCCTGAATCACCTTAACCTTCTCCAAAGCATCCTGAACCAAGTTTGTGCCCAATAATATAGCCTCACCCGGCTCGAACCAACCCACCGGAGATCTACACCGCCTACCATATAAAGCCTCAAACGGTGCCATCTGAATGCTGGGCTGATAATTGTTGTTGTAGGAAAACTCCGCCAATGGCAAGAACTGATCCCAAGACCCTCCAAACTCAATCACACACGCACGGAGCATATCCTCAAGAATCTGAATAGTGCGCTCGGAGTGTCCGTCCGTCTGAGGGTGAAATGCTGTGCTCAACTCCACCCGAGTACCCAACTCATGCTGTACGGCCCTCCAAAACCGTGATGTGAACTGAGTACCACTATCTGAAATGATGGAAACTGGAATACCATGCAAACGGACAATCTCCCAGATATAAATCTCCGCCAACCGCTCCGAAGAATAGGTAGTACTCACAGGAATGAATTGCTCGGACTTGGTCAGCGGATCCACAATCACCCAAATGGAATTGAACTTCCTCAAAGTCCGTGGGAGCCCAACTATGAAGTCCATGGTGATCCGCTCCCACTTCCACTCCGGAATCTCTATCTGCTGAAGCAATCCACCCGGTCTCTGGTGCTCATACTTTACCTGCAGACAATTGAGGCACCGAGCTACAAGCCCAACTATATCTTTCTTCATCCGCCTCCACCAATAGTATTGCCTCAATCCTGATACATCTTCGCGGCACCCGGATGAATGGAATACCGCGTACTATGGGCCTCCTTTAGAATCAACTCCCGAAGCCCATCAACATTGGGTACACAAACCCGACCCTGCATCCTCAATACCCCGTCATCACCAATAGTCACGTCTATGGCATCGCCATGTAGAACCTTGTCCTTGAGGACAAGCAAATGAGGGTCATCAAACTGACGCTCCTGAATACAATCGAATAGAGAAGACCGAGAAACCACACAAGCAAGGATCCGACTGGGCTCCGAAAGATCCAATCTCACAAACTGACTGGCTAAGGCCTGAACATCCATCGCCATGGGCCTCTCCGCTGCTGGAAAATAAGACAAACTCCCCAAACTCTCCGCCCGACGACTCAAAGCATCGGCCGCCACATTGGCCTTGCCCGGGTGATACAAAATAGTGATATCATAATCCTTCAGCAGCTCTAACCACCTCCTCTGGCGCAAATTAAGATCCTTCTGATGAACAGATGCTGCAAACTCCGGTGATCACTATAAATCTCACAAGGCACACCGTACAAATAATGACGCTAGATCTTCAAGGCGTGAACAATAGCAGCTAACTCGAGATCATGGACAGGATAATTCTTCTCATGTACCTTCAACTGTCTGGATGCGTAGGCAATCACCCTACCGTCCTGCATCAATACCGCTCCAAGGTCAACCCTCGGGGCATCACAATAGATAATAACCGGTAGGCAATATCAAAACTGGGGCTGTGGTCAAAGCTGTCTTGAGCTACTGAAAGCTCTCCTCACACTCTTCCGTCCACTGGAACGGAGCACTCTTCTGGGTCAGCCTGGTCATAAGCGCTGTAATAGATGAAAATCCCTGAACAAATCGATGGTAATAACACGCCAAGCCAAGAAAACTGCGAATCTCTGTAGCTAAGGATGGTCTGGGCTAACTCTGCACTGCTTCCACTTTCTTCGGATCTACCTTTATTCCCTCACTAGATACCACGTGACCCAAGAATGCCAAAGAATCCAACCAAAACTCACATTTTGAGAACTTAGCATATAATCTCTTCTCTCTCAAAGTCTGGAGCACTGTCCTTAGGTGCTGCTCATGATCTTCTCGACTCCGGGAATATACCAGAATGTCGTCAATAAAGACAATGACGAATGAATCAAGATATGGCCGGTATACATTGTGCATCAAATGCATGAAGGCTTCTGGGGCATTGGTCAGCCCAAATGACATAACAAGGAACTCGTAATGACCATACCGAGTCCTGAAGGCAGTCTTCGGGATATCTGGCTCCCGAATCTTCAACTGATGATAGCCTGAACGCAAGTCAATCTTAGAAAACACACGAACCCCTGTAACTGATCAAACAGGTAATCAATACGAGGCAAAGGATAATAGTTCTTCACTGTAACCTTGTTCAACTGGCGATAATCAATACACATACGCATAGAACCATCCTTTTTCTTCACAAACAAGACAGGAGCACCCTAAGGTGATACACTGGGCTGAATGAAACCCTTATCAAGCAATTCCTGTAACTGCTCCTTCAACTCTTTCAACTCAGGAGGAGCCATACGGTACATAGGAATAGAAATGGGCTGAGTGCCCAGCAACAGATCAATGCTAAAATCAATATCTCTATCGGGCGGCATGCCCAGAAGATCAGCTGGAAACACATCAGAGAAATCCCATACTACTGGGACTGAATAAACTATAGGGGTATCAATACTGACATCTCTCACATAAGCTAGATACGCGTCACACCCCTTCTCAACCATACGCTGAGCCTTAAGGAATGAAATAACTCTACTGGAAGTATGATATAAGGTACCCCTCCACTCTACTGGCGGAATACCCGGCATAGCCAGTGTCACAGTTTTTGCGTGACAATCAAGAATAGCATATTGGGGTGACAATCAGTCCATGCCCAGAATAACATCAAAGTCTACTATGCTGAGCAATAACAAATCGGCTCTGGTCTCAAAACCACTAAGAGCATTCAAACACGACCGATAAACGTGGTTCACAACAAGAGAATCTCCAACAGGAGTAGAAACATAAACAGGAGAACTCAAAGAATCCCGAGATACACTCAAATACGGGGCAAAATAAGAGGACACATAAGAATAAGTGGAGCCTGGATCGAATAGAACCGATGCATCTCTATGACAGACCAGGATAGTACTTGTGATGATAGAATCGGAGATGACAGCCTCAGTACGGGCAGGAAGGGCATAGTATCTGGCCTGGCCTCCCCCTCTAGGACGACCTCTACTTCCCCGACCTCCACCTCTAGCTGGCTGAGCAGGTGGGGTAGCAACTGGTGCTGTGATCATAGCCTGAGAACTCTGCTAGGTTCATTGTGGCTCTTTTTCCGCATTTTGTTAGGCTTACCTAGTGGTAGAGACTAGGTGCCGTCACGATAGTTCATGGAGGGCGAACTGGGGTCGTGACACGATGTAATGACTCGGTCGGTTGGCTCATGAGTTATCACTCCGCTTCCCCCATTTCCGCTTCCTTATGTCTTGTTCAGCTTTATTATGTGGCATCGTATTGGTTAGTTTGGGTTCGGAGTGGTTTTGCAGAGAAATGAGACACTTAGTCTCTTAAGTTGACCTTTTAGTTGGAAAAGTCAACCGGAAGTTGACTTGTGAGTAAACGACCTAGGAATTTGGTTTTTATGATTCGGATATCTTCAGGAGGTGATTTGGGACTTAGGAGCGTGATCGGAATGTATTTTGGAGGTCCGGAGTAGATTTATGCTTGAATTGGCAAAATTGGAATTTTGGCATTTTTCGGTTAGTAGCGGAGATTTTGATATAGGGGTCGGAATGGAATTCCAGAAATTGGAGTAGGTCCGCTGTGTCATTTGGGACGCGTGTGGAAAAATTCAGGTCATTCGGACGAGGTTTGATAAACGTTTTGATCAAAATCGGAAAAATGAAGTTTTTCGAGTTTTAGGCTTAAATCCGTGGTTGATTTGATGTTTTGATGTTGTTTTGAGTGTTTCGAAGGATGGAACATGTTTGAATGATTATATGGGATATGTTGGCATGTTTGGTTGAGCTCCCGAGGGCCTCGGTTGAGTTTCAGGTGGTCAAACGGATCATATCCTTGTTTTGAAAGTTGTAGATTTTCTTCAGTTCCGTTGCAGGCATTTTTGTTCTTCGCGATCGCGTAGAATGGATGTTGTTCTTCGCGTTCGTTCAAGGCCACCGGATTATAGATGAAAAAGCCGAGGCACAAGTCAAATACAACCAGTTGCGCAAATGGATCCGTGAATGATAGAATGAACACCGCGAGATACAAGAGTCCAACAAGAAGCTGATTGAGGAATGGAAAGACATGGCTATCAGTGCCAACAAAAGGCTAGGATACTTGGAGCGAGGCATAGTAGAACTAGAGGAAAATTTCTCAAAAGGGTTGAAGACTGTCAAAAGGCTGAAGGGACCGAAGGTGGACATCTAGCCAGAGCGTACCTGTTGCTGGGACTTCGCGAATTGGGGAAGCTGTTCGACGGAGCCAAGGCTGCCGAATCTGGGGAAGGTCCTTCTGGGACCAAATAGATAGGAATTTACTTTTTCGCTTTATGAATGTAATGAGGCCGATGGCCTTTAGTGACTTTTATTCCTTGCTTATTTAGTGTCGTTTTGGGATTCACCTATTTTTTATCAATAAAATGAGGCATTTAGCATTAAAAGTTCTCCAAGTCTATTTGTCGCTAGGCCTACCTCGGGCACAAAGAGGTTCGCAAATTAGGACACGCTTTACATTCCCGCACTATGTGTTTAAATATTGCAACACTTTTTATAATTCTCACTGACTTGATTACCTTTTGTTTTTATTGTTTTCTTTCTTTTTATTATTCCCCTCCCCATAGGTTAGTTCGTGCACTCTGGCATCATCATCTTATTTCACAAGATCCAGGGGCCCTCCACCCACTCCTCCTCTTAGTCCCGCTAAAGGCAAGAACAAAGGCAAAATGGAAGATTTAAACAACATCAGGAAGGAGAACACATCTGAACGGGTAGAGGCCACTGATGGCCAGGGTATTCGGGTTCCTAACGAGAAAGTGTCACAGCTTGAACAGAAACTGTTGAAATTCCAGGAAGAGCTCGATCAGGTTTGAAATCTGGCAAACCTGTAATTTTCCCCCTAACACCCCCAGACATCAACTTCCCCAACACTCAAAACCCCTACACCTCCTCAAAACTATCCCAAAACAGCAGAATCATCCCGCACCTCACCATCACGCTGCTCCACCAAGACCAACTGTAA
>NW_017673521.1:30292-79070 GCF_001879085.1 Nicotiana attenuata | reverse complement strand
TTGCATAAGGCTACTATTCTGCCTTCCGAGACTAAACGCTGTCTCCATCTGCATCTGCATTGCATAAGGCTACCATTCTGCCTTCCAATTTGCATAAGGCTACTATTCTGCCTTCCAATTTGCATAAGGCTACCATTCTGCCTTCCAATTTGCATAAGGCTACTATTCTGCCTTCCGAGACTAAACGCTGTCTCCATCTGCATTTGCATTGCATAAGGCTACTATTCTGCCTTCCAATCTGCATAAGGCTACCATTCTTCCTTCTGGGGTTAAGCTCTACCTCCATATGCATTTGCATCTTTGCATAAGGCTACTCTTCTGCCTTCCAATCTGCATAAGGCTACTATTCTGCCTTCCTAGACTAAACGTTATCTCCATCTGCATCTGCATTGCATAAGGCTACCATTCTGCCTTCCAATTTGCATAAGGCTACTATTCTGCCTTCCGAGACTAAACGCTGTCTCCATCTGCATTGCATAAGGCTACCATTATGCCTTCCAATTTGCATATGGCTACTATTCTGCCTTCCGAGACTAAGAGCTGTCTCCATCTGCATCTGCATTGCATAAGGCTACCATTCTGCCTTCCAATTTGCATAAGGCTACTATTCTGCCTTCCAATTTGCATAAGGCTACCATTCTGCCTTCCAATCTGCATAAGGCTACCATTCTGCCTTCCGAGGTTAAGCTCTACCTCCATCTGCATTCGCATCTTTGCATAAGGCTGCTCTCCTGCCTTTCGAGGCTAAGCTCTGCCTCTAATTTTTCTTCGAAACTATGCGCTATCTCAAGCACTATTTATCTCGCTTTTCTTACGGGCTAAGCTCTGCCCTTCAATTCGCAAAACTAAGCTCTGTCTTGTCCACATCATACTACTACATCCTTCATGGGCTGAAATATCGCCAACTAGTCCAAAGGCGTCATCGTTCGGAGGCACCATCTTCATGGCCCGAGAACACCATGTCATGGCCTGAGGATCTCTTTCAATCTTTTGCGTATCATTATTCCAAGGCGTCATGGTTCGGAGATACCATCCTCATAGCCCGAGAACATCATTTCATGGCCTGCGAATCCTATACCAAACAACCCATGGCCCAGGACATCATGGTCTGAGGACGCCATTCCTAACCGTCCAAAGACAACATTCATGGTCCAACGGGAATTTGCATCATGTTTAAATTACGCAATATATGCTTGTTTCATTTATTTGCAGGTAACCCGGCGAGCAACGACTATCCCAGCAGGAGAGATACCGCTCAAGTTTTCCCAGCCATATCAAACCTCACCATTCCTGTAAACCGTTCACTCACCCGGCCCTAGATGTTGCGTCCGCTCTTGAGATGACTTCACCAGTAAACTTCGCCGATGAATCTAGAACTACACATGGCCTGATTCCTATAGAACCAGGGATATGTAGGCAGCTCAGAAGCCAGGGGGCGGCCTAATCTCTCAAACTGTTTTGCTCGGTCAAAATTGGCCATCATTTCTTTACCCGAAAATTTTTTCATCCTTCCCGGGTAAAGAGGGGCAGCTGTTGATACCCAATTTTTCCCTATATTTTTGAATATGCAAAAATACCTTCGAAATAGAATATATATGCATATATAAGCATGCCCAAGATTTTTATTATTTTTTTCCATAATTTTAAAAGGTTTAAATTGATTTATTTTTCCCTTTTTATCCATAAACTCCCCAATAATTATTTCCAAAATTATTATTTTGATAATTCATCTATTGCATTTCTATATTTATGCCAAAATATGGAGTACGGTAATTTTTATATATTTTTTTGCAATTACATTTAGTATTTTTAAAGCTAAATTGCACATAATTGCAATGTTAGCCCTTTCAAGATATAATTATGTTTTATATGCATAAAATTGGATCCTGTATTTTAAATTGCTAATTATGTATCCTAAATCATTTTATCATTGTAAATTATTTTTTTCAGAAATTATCTACTATTTTTTATAAATTAAATAAGGAAAAACTGGCTATTTAAATTATAGCCAAATTGGCTTTCAATTATAGCCAAATCAGGACCCCAATTCCCAGCCCAATAAAATCCGACCCACACCCTATTAACCCATACCCAAACCCAGAACCCAACCTACCCTTTTTAATCTCGACCGTTGATCTCCCAGCTCAACGGTCCACGTTATTTCTTTCCTTTTTTAATCCAACGACCCCCCAAACCCTACCCCATTCTCTCATTTGCACTGCCCTTGAATCCCTTCCTCTCCAAATTCTCTCCAAGACCTAACTCAAACCCTAATCGCCGTCACCGGCGTGAACTCCTCCTACGATGTTTCTACGTCTTCTCCGATCGGGCCTGGTCTTCCATACGCCATGGCTCTTCGATTTCTTGGATCCTTGAGATCTTCTCAAGGGAACCCCAACTGGTTCCGGTTTGGAACTTTGTTTATCAGCCTATCTCAGGCCATTTTCCGTTTGTGAGTAAGAACTTCTTCTTGTTTTATTACAGATCTATGGGTTCTTGACCTATTCTATCATCTCTACTACTTTTCTGGAAAACCCTAGCTTTAAATCCTCCAATCTTTTTAGATCTCTGATGGATCTATGTGTCTTTAAAGGTTCTCACTTGTTTTCCTCAAAAGATTTCTCTGATTTCAAACGATTTCCTCATTTTCCAAACTAGGGTTTCAAAACCCTTTTGCAAAAAACGATTCCTTTCTGATTTTTAGCAATTACTTTGTGATTTTTAACATGTTTAAACATCACTTGAGTCTTTCCCTTTGCGCGATTCATTTTTCTTTAAGAAACCCTAATACTTCTGGATTCGATTTGAAGTTTGAGTCTGTTTGCGATGTGTTTACATGTCTCTCATGAACATTCTAGGTTTCATGTATGTTCTATATGCTCTTGCGCTTCCTGCTCTAATCCGTTCTTAGGGTTTCTATGATTTTGTTCAAACATGTTATTTATCGTTTAATAGGTCCGACTATTTTTTTTATTGATTGTTCACATGATAATTTATATTGATTTTTGTGTAATCTCCTTAGACCTGCGATATCTCCCCTGAATATGTGATTTTGTGTATTTTTCTTGTAATTTTGTACTGATTTTTTGAATTGCTTCCTTACTTTTTTGATACTTTCCTTTGTTAGTGCTGATTCCCTATGATTTTCAATCTCATTCGTGATTCTTTGAACTAAATTTCAGAATAAAAATTGTACTCTACCTTATTTATGTGCACAAATATGCTGTTAGTTATTTAACGTGTACTTTCCTTACTTGAAAATATTCTGTACTTAGTCCTTATTGCATGCCACAAGCTTTTACTACTCCTACTGTGGTAAAATCAGTCTTATAAGTAATTCTTTTCCCTATTTGATACAACTTGTACCCGTTTGAACTATGACTCCCTAATTGAAGGAAGTCCAGGTCTTTAATTGATTCTGATTTGTATTATTTCTATAATTGTGCTAAGTTAGTACCTATTACCTTATTTTCCTACCTGTTCTAAAACTATAAATACTCTACCCTCTCTTTAGCATAGGAGACGAACAATGACACTGTTCTGAACTCTCTCTTACTCACATACATACTCTCTTACTTGATACTCAGTTGGCTGCAAACCAAAACTAAGTGGTTACATTGCTCTACTGCTCTATTGTTCTACTACTCTACTGCTCTACACACTACTGCTCTACTTCCCTTCATTGTACTGCTCTTCACTCCTCACCCTGCACTTATTCTCTCATTTTTACTGGTATGTTTTCAGTTTAATTTACAACCTCCAAAACAATATGTCTCTATTTGTATTGCACTTTTTTTTGTTTCTCTTATGCTTCTACATGTGGTTCTGCTGTCTCCCCTGCAATTAGCATGCCTATTTTGCCATGTGATTACCCTGTAATTCAGCATATCTACTGCTTTCTTACATTTTTTTACTACTATTCTACCCTACCCCCCTAACCCCCAATACATTATAAGCATGACACCGAGTTACTATGTGATCCTGAACCCTTTCCCCTAAACCTAATGTGTAACTCTGTTTAGCACCCCTTAAATCTGATGCTGTTAAGTTCATGGCAATGAACACTTTGTGATAGACTATTGCTGTGACTATTTAAGTTCTGTAGTACTTCTCTGGTGTTAACCTGTGTGCAATTATGCTTTCGCATATGAACTACTTGTCCCCAATTCCTCATTTCCCTGTTTGTGTTTGAATTATGTATGTTGATTTGGTCTTGAGTTGCTGATTGTCCTATTTCTTTTCTTCTTCAAGCTGGTTTTCACTAAGGCAAACTCTTCTATTGCCTTCCAAAACTTATTTCAAACTAATCATTGTCAAAATTTTTTCCAACTCAACTCTTTTAAATCTATGTCAAGCACTCTCACATATACTCTTAGACCACTAGGTTCTGCACCTTTTTTGTGAGCCTTGCCCTGGGACCCTTAAGTTCCCTCTGAACTTTGACACATAAAAGCTGGCCTTTCCACAGTGCACTTACTCTGTCTTGGTTATGCAATCTGGGTGTGAGCACTGCCCGGGATCCCTTGAGGTCCTTAGGAAACTCTGACACACCCAGATATGAGAAAGGCTATGGAACAATCTTGGCACTTGAGGGGGTTTATTACATAACTCAGGGAGGAAGTCCTAATTAGGTGCTGAAAGTCTGGGCCTGTTTCAGGCTCTCTATAGTGTATTTTTTTACTTTTCTTATGTAATTCATTCACATGGTCTCTAATAATTTTTAAACGAATAATGGGGTAACTAGTGAAAAGGGCGGGTATTTACATGTTTGTGAGGTAAGGCGGGTAGAAATCATGCCTATAGGACTTTACATTTTACTATGTTTAGCCTTACCATGTTAGAAACCATGCCTATAGGACTTTACATTTCACTATACTTGCCTTACCATGTTTGAAATCATGTTTAGTAGGATTTTACTATACTTGCCTTACCATGTTAGAAATCATGTTTAATAGGTCTCAATATTAGTTTCACAAATAGATGCCATACCTATAGGATATAATTTAATCCAACTTCTGTTATAACATGTTGTACATGTTTTCTTTCATTGGTCATCATGCCTGCAAAGTTTCTGAAATCAGTGTTAAACAACTAGATGACATGCATATAGGGAATAACTCTAGCAATTCTGCCTGTAGATCTTAACTAGTTTAGTTAAATAAATCAACCCAGTCCACGTTTTAGTTCATTTTGAAACTGATTTAAGTAATGGTTTATTTTCTCTTAAACAAGTTCTTTCAAAAACTGCCCTGATTTGTCATTAGATATCATGCCTATAAGAATTCAAGAGTCCGCTTTAAAAAACCTGCCTTGTTTCACTATATAAAATGTAGTCCTCTGTATTCCGCGCCTAGGCAAGCCTTAGGCAATCATCTTTAAATAAAACCAGAATTGTCTTTGTGATTAGTGTTTAATTGTCAACATGTTAAAAACAGTAGGCAAGCCTGATTCGGACTTCTTTTCCGAGTCATGTAATAAATCTGGTCCCACTGTTATCACCTAAATACCTTGTTAGGATCTGAATTTAGACCTTAATTGCGTATGAGTCATGCTGCCTATGTGCATTACTTGTGGAGGTATATCTGATCCTTCTATCTGATTTCTGTGATTTACTCCCTAAATGCAGTCCTATGTATTTTTATTTGTCGCCTAGTATTTTTCCCTTTAAACCTGAGGGTCTGCCTAGAACCCCCCCCCTTATAGTATAGGAGTCCTGAATTCCTTCGGGACTGATAGAAATGGACGGGTAACATCATGCAATAAGGGTAGATATGGATATGATGACCGGTGCGCTAATGCCACGCGTAGCCCCTTTTTAAGGAGTGATTACCGGACATTGTACTGATGTGATCCTATAGGCTAACCAACCTAGGACACTCCATTACATTCACAAATACGCTTAGATTGTACTTCTTTTCATTAACTATTTTTTTTGAAGCATTTGTGTATTTAAACTTAAATCCCCTACTATTTGAGCCATACTTGTTTATTTGCCTATTGTACAAATTCACACAAAAACTGTTTGGCGGGGAACCACACTAGTGGATCCTGAGGGGTGCCTAACACCTTCCCCTTAGGATATTTTCAAGCCCTTACCCTGTCTCTGGTTATCAAACGTAGTTATAAATGAACCCTATAGGTGCCCTAACACACCTTAAATCGTTAGGTGGCGACTCTTCAAAAATGCAAGCCCCTTTCCCAAATGGAACGAGTTGTCTCAACCAAAATGTCATAAACCCGATTTCGCGAGAAAAGGGGGCGCAACATCTCGGGGGAGATTGAAGGGGGAAACCAAGAGAACTTCTTTGAGGTAAGATTATTGAACCTAAAACTCGACCCTATATTGATTCTTACTTGTTTAAACATGAAATTAGTGGGATTTGAAGCCTAAAAACTGGAGAGTTAGGGCTTGGAATTGGAGACTTTGATTTGAGGATTTGAGGGGTCGTTTGTGGTTGGATTTTGATGTATTTGATATGTATGAACTCGTGAGAGTGTAAGGATTCTAGTTTTGTGGTTTTTATCGGAATCCGAGATGTGGGCCCGGGGGTCGGGTTTGGCCAATGTCGGGATTTTTGATGTAAATTGGCTATTTTCGAGTGGGCTTTGTTCCCATAGCATATTTTGATGGTATAAATCTATTTTTGATTAGATTTGGAGCATTCGGTGGCCGAGTCGAGAGGCAAAGGCATCACGGGCTAAAGTTTGGACCGGATAGAGGCAAGTAATGATTGTAAATGCTGTCCTGAGGGTATGAAACCCCGGATGTCACATCGTTGTGCTACTTTGAGGTGACGCACACGCTAGATGACGAGCGTGGGGTCGTGCACCGTTTGATATTATGACCTAGTCCGTTCCGTATGACTATTAAGTCGCGTACTTGATTAAAACTTGTTTGATATCATTGTGTTTTAGAAAGTATTATCATATTTTGGGCTTAATGCCATATTTGGGCCCCGTGCCAACTATTTTGGAGGGGATTTTTACTAATATTCCTCACTATTTTGATTTCATATTTGTACTCAGTAATGCTGTATTCTACTGTTTTCATAACTCAACCATATTTACTCCATTTTAACATTTTTAAATGATATTTTGGGCTGAGCATCATGTTTTACTGTTGCCCGAGTGGCTTGAGAGATTTTTTTCTGAGTGAGGCCAAGGGCCTGTGTTGTGAGGATATTATGGGAACAGGCTGCGCGCCGCAGCAGTGTTGTACTGATTCATGATTATGAGGCCGAGGGTCTGATTTGTTATGCCATGAGGTGGCTTGTTAAGAGGCCAAGGGCCTGTTTGATTATGCCACGAGATGGCTTGTTATAGCGCTTGGGCTGTAGGAGCCCCTCCAGGAGTCGGCACACTCCCAGTGAGTGCGGGTACCCAGTGAGAAATGTCATATTGCCCGAGGGGCTGATGTTGTTTCATGTTATTTCCCGAGGGGCTGATACGATGTTTCTGAGGTTTTCAAGGGGCTGGTTCTGTTGATATTTTGCCCGAGGGGCGGTTGTGGTATATGTTTTTTCCGAGGGCTGTTTACATTTCTATTCTTTTCTCACTGATTTCATCACTCGCTTGAAACTATTGAAATTTTTTTTTAAAAAGGTTTTACTGAACTGAGATATCTTCTTACGAGTGTTATCATTTTAGTGCATTGTTTTGGACTTATACTGTTTTGCTGTAGCGTTATGTTGTGGTTTACATGTTTTCTTACTGCTTCGCTGCCTTTATTTTTATTACTTACTGAGTTGGCATACTCACATTACTCCCTGCACCCTGTGTGCAGATCCAGGAGTCTTGGGTCACGCTAGCGATTACTAATTTTTCTTCCAGCAGGCTTTCGGAGTTGACTAGGTAGCTGCTTGGCGTTCGCAGCCCAATGCTTCTCCTTCCTATCTTTATTTTGCCTTGTATTAGCTTTATTTCAGACTATGTTGTCCTTTTTTCGTATTTCAAGACGAGTTGTAGTTGCTCATGACTGGTGACACCCCGATGTCGGGCCGTGTTTTCTTTTTGCACTATTCTATTCTATCTTACATTATGGGATTTCAGCTAATTAATAACTTTAATGACTTATTGTAATTGTTTGGTTGGTTTTGGGGGTTTGTATTGGCTGGCCTAAGTTTAACGATAGGCGCCATCACGACCGGGTCCATTTTAGGGTCGTGACAGAACAAGTATCCATTGCCGAGGATAGATGATTTGTTTGACCAGCTTTAGGGTGCCAAAGTGTTTTCAAAATTGATTTGAGATATGGATACCATCAGTTGAGGATTAGGGCATTCGATGTCCCTAAGACAGCTTTTCGCACTCGGTATGGCGACTCTGCTGGGGATTTTTAGGCTTTTACCATTTCATACCGTTTATGTGAATTTGTACCCTCCTTATGTGCAATTATTTTTTTATTTCCTTTAAGCGTTTAATTTCTTCTTCAAAAGCAAAACTGACATATGTTTCTTGTTTCCTTCTTTACTACTGCTTTAAATTATAAAACTGCTCTATTTATCGCTTTCTTAACGTGCAAATACATGTCAACATGCTTTTAATTATTTCATAATCATGCTCAACATCATACTCCACTCGTGCCAATCAAATACTATAGCAACGCTTGATGAGTGGTTGCGCCCTTCCTTTATCATTACCCCCTAAATTCGGAAAGGCTTATTTGCGGTAAAACTAGTCGATCAGCAGTGCAGTAGACGGTTCCGTGCCTTCCCCCTTGAGTTGTCCGCTCAAGGGTACCAGTCTAAAACCCCATAGAAACCTTACTCTGTTTAAATTGTGCATGCTTCATGGTCAAGCCTAGCCAGGTCAGTTATGTTGTCCACATAACGATCCTTTAAGATAGCCTTGTCCACAAGTCCACTGGGTTTCCCTAAACCCAAACGGACATCATCACGTTTTGTGCATTTATTTGGAGAACTAAATGCTTCATGCTGATTGTTGATGTTAAATAGTTGAGTCTGGTGGGTGTAAAGGTCTAACCCTTTTGCCTTGCAGAAATATGAGGCACGAAGTCCCCAGATTCGGCATGGTCACCAATATACACCCAAGATTGCTGAGTTGGTGGGAAGATTTGCATTCTAGTGAAAAAACCCTCGTCAGAAAATATCTGGGTAATCTACCATCCCTCCTGGAGATCCAGCCTAACAATATGATAATAGAAGCTGCTACCCTATTTTGGGATTGTGAAAGGGCCGTGTTCCGCTTTGGGGACATAGAAATGACACCTTTGCTAGAGGAGATAAGAGGACTGGCCGGTCTAGTGTGGGAAACCCCGAATTTGCTAATGCATGAGAACCGCACATGCAAAGGTTTCTTAAAAATGATGGGTTTGAAGAAGAACGCTGAATTGGTATGCATAAAGGAATCGTACATCCCTTTTGACTACCTTTATGAAAGGTACGGTCACAGCAAATCATACCGTACCTACCATGACGAGTTTGCCATCACATCCTTGGGACATATCCATCGTAGGGTGTTCGTCTTCATGTTTTGCTTCCTGGGTCTGATTGTGTTACCAATGAAGAAAGGGAGAATCCATACTAGGCTGGCTATGGTAACCAAGACCCTAATGGAGGGGATTGGTGGGCAGACATTCAGCATTGTACCCATGATCATTGCAGACATATACCGAGCCTTAGAGAAGTGTCAACGAGGAGCGAGACACTTCGAAGGCTGCAATCTACTACTTCAGCTTTTGCTCGTGGAACATCTACAAAAGGGCGAATACCGACAAGAAATTCAGCGAAGGGCCTGGGATGATCACATCACTTTCCACCATCCAAAGCGAATGAATTACATCCCCGACATGTTCGCTCAGCGTGAGAATGTTGAATTCCAAAATGATGAGCCATCTTCGAGCTGACTTCCAAATGATGACAGTCCCCACAAGTGCCAAGCCCAGCACATGTGGTACTGCAAGATCGTAATGGGGAAAGACACCATCGAGCCAGACAGATATCATGCCGGTTGTACCCCTTTCTATTCTAGTTGGTTGGAAGACAATTGGGATGGTCTGGGCCAGCGAGGGTTCGTTCAAGGCCACAGGATTATAGATGAAAAAGCCGAGGCGCAAGTCAAATACAACCAGTTGCGCAAAAGGATCCGTGAATGCGAGAATGAACACCGTGAGATACAAGAGTCCAACAAGAAGCTGATTGAGGAATGGAAAGACATGGCTATCAGTGCCAACAAAAGGCTAGGATAGCGAGGCATAGTAAAACTAGAGGAAAAATTTCTCAAAAGGGTTGGAGACTGTTAAAAGGCTGAAGGGACCGAAGGTGGAAATCTAGCAAGAGCATACCTGTTGCTGGGACTTCGTGAATTGGGGAAGCTGTTAGACGGAGCCAAGGCTGCCGAATCTGGGGAAGGTCCTTCTGGGACCAAATAGATAGGAATTTACTTTTTTGCTTTATGAATGTAATAATGCCGATGGCCATTAGTGACTTTTATTCCTTGCTTATTTAGTGTCGTTTTGGGGTTCGCCTATTTTTTATCAATAAAATGAGGCATTTAGCATTAAAAGTTCTCCAAGTCTATTTGTCGCTAGGCCTACCTCGGGCACAAAGGTTCCAAAAATTAGGACACGCTTTACATTCCCGCACTATGTGTTTAAATATTGCAATACTTTTTATAATCCTTACTGACTTGATTACCTTTTATTTTTATTGTTTTCTTTATTTTGATTATTCCCCTCCCCAAAGGTTAGTTCGTGCACTCTGACATCATCCCATTCATCCTCTTAGTCCCACTAAAGGGAAGAACAAAGGTAAAATGGAAGATTTAAACAACATTAGGAAGTAGAACACAGCTGAACGGGTAGAGGCCACTGATAGCCAAGGTATTCGGGTTCCAAATGAAAATGTGTCACAGCTTGATCATAAACTGTTGAAATTCCAGGAAGATCTCGATCAGGTTCGAAATTTGGCAAACCTGTCATTTTCCCTCAACACCTCAGATATCAACTTCCCCAATGCTCAAAACCCTACACCTCCTCAAAATATCCCCAAACAGCAGAATCGTCCCGTATCTCACCATCACGCTGCTCCACCAAAGAACCAATGTAATACCTGCTATACCCCAAACAACACCCCACTACTCATCCCAGAACCCCAAAACTCCACAAACACCCATACACAAGGCCACCATAACAATCCTATCTATGTGGAAGCCATGCCACACTCCGCCCAACAAATCTCGTACACACCTGAGTCTGATGAAAAGGATCTGCTTATCAAGAACTTGGCTGAGGAACTTAAAAAACTGACCAGCCGGATTCAGGGCGTCGAGGGAAGCGAAGGAATCGAGGGGCTGAACTATGAGGACCTTTGCATATAGCCTGATGTCGAACTGCCTGAGGGGTACAAACCTCCTAAGTTCAAAATGTTTGATGGTACGGGTGATCGAAGGGTCCATATGAGGACATATTGCAACAAGCTGGTTGGAGTAGGGAAGGATGAGAGGATCCGCATGAAGCTGTTCATGAGGAGTTTGAAAGGAGATGCATTATCTTGGTACATCAGCCAAGATCCCAAGAAGTGGTCAAGCTGGGTGGGCATGGCATCTGACTTTATGGACAGATTCGGGTTTAATACAGAGAACGCACTAGACGTGTTCTATATCTAGAATTTGAAGAAGAAGCCCACGGAGACATTTTGCGAGTATGCTACTCGCTGGAGGTCCGAAGCTTCTAAGGTCAGACCCGCCTTAGAAGAGGAGCAAATGAACAAGTTCTTTGTCCAGGCTCAGGACCCGCAGTACTATGAACGGCTGATAATGATTGAGAACCACAAGTTCTCCGACATTATCAAATTAGGTGAAAGAATTGAAGAAGGTATTAAAAGTGGTATGGTTACAAATTTCAGAGCCTTGCAAGCCACAAATAAGGCTTTACAGTCCGTTGGTGTGTCCAAGAAAAGGGACGTAGGGGCCGTGATGGTTGCACAAAGGACCAAGTCTCCCATCAAGTACCAAACTTACCCAACACCTCCACTCACATACCATCCAACCCCGAATTACCAAGCACCCTCACCCTCATACCAAGCTCTGCCACCAACTTATCAATCATCTCCACCTCCTACATATCAACCTACTTCACCCAGATACTCCCAACCCGCTCATGTCTACCAAACTTATAATGCTCAACCATCCCATTATCAATCCCCCCCTGCACGCCAAAACTTCCCTAGACCTCGACCTAATTTTGATCGCAGTCCTCCAAAACAATATACCGCCATCGCCGAACACATCGACCAGCTGTACGAGAGGCTCAAAGCTACTGGTTATGTCACCCCCATCCCTGCTGCAACCCCTGAGAATCCTTCTCAATGGGTTAATGATAACTAGGGATTATGATGCATTTTACACTCCTTCTTGCTTAAGTTTTGATTAGGAATGTGTACAAAATAGTCCCAAAGGCTCACAAGTTGTGCTTGATTGCAGGTTTGATCATCAAGGTGACAAAGCATCAAAAACCAGCTCAAAAATGAGTGAAACTTGCACAAGTACCAAGATAAGACAAAGCTCAGTCAAACAAGGCCAGTGCGGCTGCACACCATTCTGTGCGGTCTAGAAGGATAAAGTTCAGAGACTGTCTTTCAGGCCATCAGGAAATGCGGCCGCACTTGATTTCATGTGGTCCGCATTAGTTTCATCGTGGCCGCACTCGATATCGTGCGGTCCGCAGAGTCAAGGTTCAGAGAGATGGCAAATTGAATGCCCAATGCGGTCCGCGATCTATTTTGTGCGGACCACAGTAGAAGCCACCGCGGCCGCGGTGCAATTTGTGCGGTCCGCGGTGGCCAAGCTTCAGAGAGCAGAAAAGTCAAGCCAAGGGCCTTAGTGCGGCCGCACTCGATTTTGGGCGGTCCGCACTAGCCCCGCAAGGGTAATTTTGTCCAGAATTTTTAGCATAGTATAAATAGTTTCTTTTCCCATTTTTAGGTAATCAAATAGTTTTGGACGTAGAGCTGCGCTCGTGACTTCGTTTCTTTTACTATTTTGAGTAATTTTAGCTTAATTTCACCATTGAATCTTCAAGTTTTATTTAGCAATTAATTATTATGAGCTTATCTTCATCTATTTCTTTGTTTTCTCTTTAATCATGAGTAGCTAGACCCATCAGCTAGGGTTGTGGCTCAACCCTAGTGTGGGTAATTGATGGGTCTTATGTTTTAAGGTTTGATTGTCTATGGGTGTTTGATATTTGGACTAATTTATGGTTTTATTGTTAAATTAGTGGTCGCAAACACTAGTTTATGCTTTGTTTATTTTGGCTCTTCTTGAGAAAGAGAGCCAAGAATTAGTCCAACAAGGAATTGGGGCGTACTCAAGAGAATTGATAGCCCCAATTAAAGGGTTAAATCGAGAGATCATAATACCCGACTTGAACCTTATTTGCTTGCACAAATGTTCATACCCAATTGATCTTGAGAAAGTCAATTAGGGCAAAATCACTCGAACTGCCGAGAGGCATAGAGTGGGTAGAATTGTGCAATGGTTATATCGTAATCCCCAAGTATGACAAACTAGCCTTAGACATAAGAACCCATTAATTATCCACCTAGGTGAAGGTCACTTCCCTAGTGCCTTTTATCTCATTAGAACATCTTCAATAGCTTCCTCTTAGCATAACGTAGCACAAATTAGCTTATTGGTAGTATAAATTTAGAAGTTAATCAAAAACCCAAAAATGTTTAGAAGTGCAATTAGGATCAATTACACAACTCTAACTTAGATAGAAACTCAATTCCAACTTCTAGCTCTCTGTGGATATCGATCCCGACCTTATCGGGTAAAATCTGCTTCGACCTCTCTTGCTACTCTTTAGTAGTACAGGGTTGGCCTCGATCACTTTTTGGCACCGTTGCCGGGGAGCTAATGATCTTGATTATCTATCATAGTAGTTTTGTGAATTGTTCTTTTTTCCTTCTTTGTTACTAATTTTTGTGTGTCACAACTTCAGGTGCCAAATGGCAGCAAACAACAATGACCCTCTTCGCAATGTGATTGCGGGGGAGGAGGTAGACGATGTTGGAGATGATGAGGTGCCTCTTGTACCTCAAGGGCAACATAGAGGCTGCCAGGCCAATGCAAATGAAAACATTCCAGACCCTCCTCCGCCACCTCCAAGAGTGGCCCCTCGAGTTCTTCCCAACCAAGGCTATGCGAGTGCAATTGTTCCGCCCCGAATTCGGGCGGGCAATTTTCAAATTACCAATGTGATGTTGACATTGTTGGAGCAGCGTGGGTACTTCACAGGTGCTCCATCTCAGAATGCTTACAAACATCTCAAGGGGTTCGTGGATACCTGTTGGGGGAGCAAGCAAACCAATGTGTCCGAGGATGCACTTCGATTAAGGCTCTTCCCATTCTCACTTAGAAGGAAGGCATTAGATTGGCTTGAGCGACTTCCCAACCATTCCATCACCACTTGGGATGAGTTGGCGGATAAGTTCATTGCCAAATTTTTCTCACCGGGGCACATGGCACCATTACGGGATGAGATCTTAGCCTTCAAGCAGGAGCCCACCGAACCATTGCACGAGATTTGGGAGAGATATAGAACTATGGTGAAGGAATGCCCCAACAATGATATGACAGTGGCTATGATACAACAAACCTTCTATCGGGGCATCAATACAACCAATCAATGCATAGTGAATCAATTGGCCGGGGGTAATTTCATGAAGCTGCCTTATGATGAAGCTTGTGCAATTCTTGACGAGATGGCTTACATATCCTCCGCGTGGCAAAGTAGGGCCAATGTTCCATAGGGTGACCCCACGGTCACTCATTAGCACAGAGAACTACATGACCATGGACAGGCTATAACAGAACTTACAACAATAACGAACCAATTAGCAAAAGCACAGTTGCAACAAGTTCAGAATCCTCGCCAAGTAAATGCCATGGAGGGTGTCAACATGCTTGTGAACAATAGAAGACAAAGAGGTCAAAAGAACCAAGGGAGTTCGGATCAATTTGACAATGATTGTGGTGGATTCAAAGATGATGGTTATGATGGGCAGAATGAAGAGGTACAATATGTGAATAATTATCAAGGCCAAAGAGGCAATTCTTCTAACCAACAGCAACAATGGAGATCCCAGGGCAATTGGGGTAACCAACAGCAAGGCAACAATAATTGGAACAATCAACAACAAGGGAACAACAATTGGGGAAATCAAAACAACAATCGGAACAATCAGGGAAACTGGGGCAACAACAACAATTGGGGTGGAAACAACAACAACCAGGGTGGATGGAACAATAACCAAGGAAATTAGGGGCAAGGATTTCAAAGGCCCCCAATGTACCAACAACCGAGTAACCCACCGCCTTTTCCATCCCAGGGTCCTAGTTCTTCCAACAATGAAATGGGGAAAATTGAAATGATGTTTGAACAGATGATGAAAAAGAATGCTGACTCACGATGCGCAATTGCTTCTCATAACCACCTTCAATTAGAAATTTGGAGGTTTAGCTAGGCCAAATCTTACACAGTCTTGAACACTCGCCTAAGGGGGAGACTTACGAGTGAATCGGTAAGTCTAACCCAAAGGGTGCGCAATAATCAATGTTATGGGGTAATTATACTAGGAGTGGACGAGGCGCGGTGATCGTGAATGCCTCCAAAGCAAAAAAGCAAAGTTTTTAGGGTGATGAAGTTGAAGCTTGCAATAAAGATGAACGCTGATACCTTTGGTAAGTTGAAAATGCGGTTGAATGAAAATGCGAATGAAAAGTGAGATTGATATCAAAGTTGCTTGAGGTGGAAACACAAATGACGTGCCGTCTAGGGGAACAACGTAATTGACATACGGAGCCGGTTGTGCAAAAGCCAAGGCACCCTTGATCCTAGGCCACCTCCCCCTTATCCTCAGAGGCTAAGCCAAGCAGAAAAATGAGAATAGTTCAAAAAGTTCATTGACATGATGACAGCTTTATCCATTATGTGCCCTTTTGGTGGAGCTTTTTGGAGCAAATGCCATGGCTATGCTAAAATTCATGAAAATTTGGTGACAAAAAAGATCTATGGACTGTGAAACTATCAAGAATGACCCAGGCAAGTTTTGTGCTAATAGTACCTTCAATGGCTCCGAAGTTGGGGATCCAAGGTGCTTTTACTATCCTTGGCACACTATTGGAAGTGCAGACTTTGCTAAAGCTTTTATGTGATTTAGGGGGCCTAGTATCAATTTGAATCGCGCACTCATCTCAGGTCTTTCCAAAATCTACGGGTAGTGGATTGCAACAGAGGCTGAGCTTCATCGTCATCTGCCATTCGTCCATGCAGGTTGCAAATGGCAAATAGATCGATGTAAGAGGCCCTTTGGGTATTATAGAGATGTGCTTGTCGCGGTGGACAAATTTATCTTGCAGCTGATTTTGGTGATCTTGGATTATGAGGTAAGATTATGATGGTTCGATCATATTGGGGGACCCTTTCCTTGCTAAGGGGAAGGCTGCCTAGTAGATGTGGAAGCAGGGAACTCACTTTCAGGGTGTGGAAGTGACGAAAAAGGTGGTTTTTCATATGTGCAAGTCAATGAATGCAGCCCAATTGTACCGAAGTGTTGCTCACTTGTGGATTTGTCACGGCTGGATAATTGATGATAATGTGGCAATGAAGGGTCAATGTGGAGGACCTTTTGGAGGCCGTATTGTTGAATCTTGATGTCAATGATTGATAAGGGCCGAGTGAGTGATGAATGCTTTACATCGGCAAGAAGGGCTCTTATTCTTAATGCAGCCTGGAAACTCTCTTTGGACGTCTTGAAAATAGAAGAAGACTCCTCCAACAAGCCTCCAAATTCAGGAAGCTCCGGTGTTGAGTTTGAAGCCGTTCGCCTCTAACCACCTCAGGTAAATGGAATTCTCCCTAGGCTCTAGTTCCACTTTTGCCAGTTATTCTTTCTCTTGTCTTTACAACATGGCAGGTAGAATGCCACAATGCAGTGCTCAAAAGCGGAAGGGCAATTGATGGCACCTTTAGCTATATTCGGCGAATAGCCCGCATTCTGTATGCACAAGATTAATTCCTTGAAGTGATGCAAAACCTTCCTTGGAACATCAAAGGAGGTTGAATGAGGCAATGCAAGAAGTTGGGAAAAAGGAGGTGATCAAAGTGGTTTAGATTCGGGGTTTGTGTTACCCTATCTCTGACAGCTCGTGGACTTTGCCGTGGCAATGTGTGCTGACAGAAGAGTTGGTATGACCTGGTCGACCAATGCTATAATGACTAATTCCCCAACCCGGACAGTGACCGGATGAGGGTGGTGCATGGACTACTGCAAGCTGAACAAGGTTGACCGTAAAGGATCACTTTCCATTGCCTTTCCTTGACGCAGATGCTTGATTTGTCTTGAATGGGCGTGCCTTTTAATTGTTTCTTGGATGGATATTCTGGGTACAACCAAATTTTGATTGCTCTGGAGGATCAGGAGGAGACAACCTTTACTTGTCCATATGGCACCTTTGCCTTTTCTCGGATGCCTTTTGGGTTGTGCAATGTACCGGCGACATTCCAACGGTGTATGATGGCCATTTTCACCGATATGGTGGAAGATATTTTGGAGGTGTTCATGGACGACTTTAGTGTTGTGGGTGATTCATTTGATGAATGTCTGAAAAATCTGGATAGAGTGTTGGCCCGGTGTGAAGACACCAATCTTGTGCTAAATTTGGAAAAATGCCACTTCATGGTTGAGGAGGGCATAGTGTTGGGTCATAAAATTTCAAAGCATGGTATAGAGGTTGACAAAGCCAAAATTGAGGTAATTTCAAGGCTTCCTCCCCCCACTTCTGTCAAGGGGTTAGAAGTTTTCTTGGGCATGTGGGGTTCTACCAGAGATTTATCAAGGACTTTTCGAAGGTAGTGAATCCTTTGTGCAAGCTCCTAGAAAAGGATGCCAAGTTCGTGTTTGATGAGGGATGTATGCAAGCCTTTGAACTTCTCAAGCATAAGTTGACCACCACCCCGATCATTACCTCACCCAATTGGAGCTTGCCTTTCGAGCTCATGTGCGACGCGAGTGATGTTGCGGTTGGGGCAGTTTTGGATCAAAAAGTGAACTAAATGTGTCATCCGGTGTACTACGCGAGCAAGACAATGAATGAGGCTCAAAGGAACTACACGGTAACTGAGAAAGAGTTGTTTGCTATTGTGTTCGCAATGAAAAAATTTCGGCCATATCTTATGAGAGCCAAGGTCATAGTGCACACCGATCATGCAGCTCTTAGGTACTTGATGACAAAGAAAGACTCCAAAGCTAGACTGATGCGATGGGTCTTGTTACTTTAAGAGTTTGATTTGGAAATTGTGGACCGGAAAGGTAGTGAAAACATAGTGGCGGATCACTTGTCCCGCTTGGAGGAGGAAGGAAGGTCGTGTGATGGCCTAGAGATCAATGATGCATTTCCCGATGAGCAGCTACTTTCTGTGTCAATGAGTGATATGCCATGGTTTGCGGATGTTGCTAATTACCTTGCGACTGGCATCATCCGGTGTGAGCTCTCTTCTAACCAAAGGAAGAAGCTCAAACGGGATAGTTTGGATTTCTGTTGGGATGAGCCGTACTTATTCAAGATTTACACCGACGGAGTGATCCGGAGGTGTGTACCTGAGAAGGAGCAGTTGAGTATCTTAGAGGCTTGTCATTCCTCTCCCTATGGTGGCCATCATGAAGGGGCGAGGACAGCTTTGAAAGTTCTGAGTTGTGGGTTTTATTGGCCAACTTTGTATAAAGATGCAAGTGATCTTGTGAAGAGGTGTGACCAATGTCAAGAGCGGGTGGTATTTCGAAGAAAGATGAGATGCCTCTCAACACCATTCTAGAAGTGGTTTTATGTGTGGGGTATTGATTTCATGGGCCCATTTGTAAGCTCGTACGAGAACACCTACATTCTAGTGGCGGTTGACTATGTCTCAAAATGGGTCGAGGCCGTGGCTTTGCCCAACAATGAAGCTAGGAGTGTGGTTGCATTTCAAAAAAGAGCATTTTTACAAGGTTTGGAACTCCTCGTGCAATCGTAAGTGATGGAGGGTCGCATTTTTGCAAAAAAGCTTTTGACACCTTGCTTGCTAAGTATGGTGTCAACCACAAAGTGTCTACTCCTTATCATCCTCAGGCGAGTGGCCAAGTTGAAGTCTCAAATAGGGAAATCAAGAGCATTACGGTCAATGCAAATAGGACCGATTGGTCTAAGAAGTTGGATGATGCTCTATGGGCTTACCGAACTGCTTACAAGACTCCGATTGGTATGTCTCCGTACCGGTTGGTATTTGGGAAAGCTTGAAATTTACCGGTTGAGTTAGAGCACAAGGCCATATGGGCTTTGAGGAAATTGAACCTTGAATGGGATGTGGCAGCAAATCTCCGTGTTGAGCAACTCAATGAACTTGATGAATTCAGATTCCATGCCTACTCAAGTTCTTCCTTGTACAAGGACAAGATCAAATACCTTCATGATAAATATGCTCATGGCAAGGAGTTCAAAGTGGGTGACTTGGTTCTCTTGTTCAACTCTCGGTTACGTTTGTTTCCGGGAAAGCTTAAGTCAAAATGGAGTGGACCTTTTGAAGTGGTGTTTGTGACTCCGTGATTTGAAGAACAAAAATGGGGAGATTTTCAGAGTTAATGGGCACAGGGTCAAGCACTACTTGGGAAAAATTGATGACAGCCATGTGGTGGCATTTCTTCATCTCAAATGATTGGATGGTAACATGCGTCGTGCCGCGACGTTAAATCAGGCGCTTCTTGGGAGGCAACCCATGTGTTTTTCTTTTCACTTTTCTTTGATTTTCATTCTAGTATAGGATTTATTTTTGGACTGACTGGTTGTGAGATGCTACAGGATTGTGTTAATGCAGTGCAGGGCAAACTGGAAAAATTGACAAGTGTCTGAAGTTTCAATGCGGACCGCACTACATTTTGTGCGGCCGCAAAGAAAGTAGTCCAGGGGCACAAAAACCTGTGCGGACCGTGCTGAGGATGGATGAAAAAAAAATAGCTCTCTAAAGTTTGCCACCGCGGCCGCATTCAATTTTGTGCAGTCCGCGGTGGACCACTGCGGCTGCATTGCATTTGTGCTGACCGCAGTGGTTGCCTCCTCAAACTTGTGTGATTCCGTGTGGTGCGGACCGCACTGCATTTTGTGCGGTCCGCATTGGGTCGGTAAGCTGGGCCCCAGGACTTTTTCTATAAATAGTACCTGAGGCCCTCCTTTTGAACTTTTCGCATCCTTTACTCTCAGAGCATAAGAATTACTGTTCATCTCTTCTCTCTACTGCACGTAACTGACCACTAAGGATTAATCTTCATCTCAGCATCTTACTTCTGGTACTTTAATCTCTTTTTCAATTGTTTAATTTTATTATTTTCATTCAACTTTTATTTTCTTAGTTCTTCTTCTTCCCTTCCCGTTTTTCCTTTAATTTTGTAACTTAGGGTAGTTGAAATATTGTGTTAATTAGGATTAGGTAGTTAAATGACTGAACCAACACTTAGGGACTCTTCAATAGGTGAAAAATTGGACTAATATTGATGAACACATAAACCCTAGGTTGGTATTGCTGCTGGGCTTTCAGTGCGGACCGCATTGCATTTTGTGCGGTCCGCAATGCCCTTGTGCGGTCCGCAATGATATTTTGTGCGGACCGCAATGATTAAGTTCTGCAATCTGAACATTGAGGACTGCGGCCGCACTGGATTTTGTGCGGTCTGCACTGCCTCAATGCGGACCGCATTGCATTTTGTGCGGTCCGCAGTGCATTGATTCAGAGAGTGGGTAGTCTGAACCCCACCTCTGTGCGGACCGCAATGGATTTTGTGCGGTCCGCATTGGCTTGTGTGCGGCCGCACTGCATTTTGTGCGGTCCGCACTCTGCAACAAATGAACTGTCTGCAACACATTTCTTTCACTGCAACTTTGAATTTCATTGTATATACTGAGACTAACAAAGCATGATTGAACTTGTTTGCAGACAATGGTAAAATCAAGAGGCTAGGGTGCTAAACAACCAGGCAGAGGAGAGTCCTCCCGGGGGAGGGGACGTGGAAAGATAAAACTGATCCCCCAAGTTCGGGAAGCAATAAAAGCAACAAGGAAGGCGATCCGGGCCGCTGATAGAGCTGCTTCCCACTCATCGGGAAGTGAGTATCAGCCTTCCAGGGAGTTGTCTGATTCTGACTCTGTCCCGGAGTTTATGGATGACTTCCCGGACAGGTTCAAGCTGACAGATGAGCCCACTCCTCAAGCATCCCCCACTGCTCAGGCTTCAGTGCATGTATCTTCTGGGTCGTCTGAGGGCTCAGCTGAAGGCAGTAAGGATGAGTACTCCACCTCTCCGACAGCTTCATTATTCGGAGAGGGTGCAGTAGGAGAAGAAGGGGCAGAAGTAGAAGGGGGTGAGCCTCAGGTGGGAGGAGTAGCGAGAACTAGAAACCCGGAGGTGTGGCAGGATCGTTTTGTGAGTGAGGTGGCTTACCATAAGTTTAGAGAATGGTGGCCTGTGAGGAAATTGATCCCGGAGCGTAGTTTTGTGGATAGAGACCTCTTGCCTCACAACCCCAATGTGAGGAGACAGTTTAGAGAGAGAGTGGGTAGGGAGTACTTCATATGCAACTGTGTGGATGCAAACGAACACCTGGTCAAGGAATTCTACACCAATGCTGCCCACATCAAGAAGGGCACCAAAGTGACCAAGGTGCGGAACTTAAAAGTGCTATTTGATGGCAAAGCAATCAATGACTATTTGGGCTTCAATGATGAGGATGAATCACTTTATCTGGAGAAGATGGCATTGGGTGAGGAGGCCCGTCCCTGGTTGGCACAGTACTTGGCAATCCCAGGTACCACCCCCGATTGGTTGAATGAGGGAGTGAAGATCTTAAGAAGGAGTTTGAATTTCGAGGCTAAAGGGTGGGAGACTTTCGTGTGCAGCAGACTTGACCCCACTACCCATGACAACTCCCTCCCTCTTCACCGTGCTATATTGGTAGCATCTATTATGGCGGGGTACCCGATTAACGTTGGGAATGTGATATCTCGGGTTATTACTCAGGTAGTAAATGAAGGTGACAGAAACTACCCTTTCCCCAGTTTCTTGACCATGTACCTGAAGGACTTAAATGTGGAGAAGCGGAGATTTGATGTCAAAGTGAAAGAAAAGGCACCATTCTCCTGGTATAGCATGCAGGGTGATGACAACTCTAAAGGCAAGTCCTACAAGGGAAAAGCCACTACTTCGACTGGCCAGTCTGAAGAGCCAGTAGTGGTAGTGGCTCCTACTCAGCCTCCTTCTACCTCAGCAGACATGCCTCCAGGTCCATCCAGTTCTACAGTCCCAGACATTCCTTCCACTTCTGCCTACCCATTGACTGCCCACCGTCTGAGTCAAGCCCTTCTCAGCATCAACAACTGGATGCAGATAGCTTCTTCTAAGTTGTCTGTACTTACTACCACGGGCGCATCCCATTCAGCACCTCCTCCTCCACAGGCCCCTCAGTCTATTGAGGACACTCTCAGGGAGCTTCTGGACAACCAGAAGAAGCTCCTAGACAACCAGAAATTGATATCAGAAGCCATTGATTCACATGGGAAAGCGCTCAAGGAGCTTGCAAAAGAGGCAAAGAAGATGAGAAAGACTCGGGCTTCAAAGGACTCGGTGAAGAAGCTCAGGGTTGAGGTTGACAGGCTTAAGGCGGATCATCTGCCTTTGGATTTGCTATTGCATGACCCGGCACCAGCAGCCTAACCCCAGCCAGAGCAGGAGTCAGACAGGCCTCCCAAGAGGAGGAGGGTGATTCCCCGTGCAGATGACGCAGTCATACAATTGGAGGACCCGCAGGGAGAGTCCTCCAACCAGCCCCAGGGGTCAGTCCAGGTCCAGGCACAGGTCCCAGCAGAGCCGCAGGCCACAGGGAGCCAATCACAGGTTCCCGAGCAGACAGAGGACCCAGGGACTCAGATTCAGGATCCCACCAGGACTTCGGACCCATAGGGAGTTTCTTTTTCCTCCCTTCTCTTTTTGTGCTTATTTTGGTTAGTTGGCATTGAGGACAATGCCAGCTTTCATTTGAGGGGGTAGCCCTACTTGGATTTGGATGACTGTACATATTATGATATTTTATGCTTTATTTTTTATCTTCGGTATGTATATAACTTTAGCATTTCATTGCACTTTTCATACTTTTTACTTTGGGTTTGTATATAAAGTTACCTTCTTATGTATATATTCATTCTCCCTATTGTATATTCGTCTAAATCCCCTCTTGTACATATTCATTTTACTGTCCGCATTTTTTATTTCTTAGCTTCTTATTTTACATTTGTAGCTTCTTGTTTTGAGTTTTTGCAATAAGCCTTTGGTTTTCTTAATGCCACGGTTCTTTCCAAAGGTGGAATTTGTGTGAACCGGGTGGCTCTTCCCGATGATGGATGGCATGACAACCTTCTTAAGGGTGTGAGTCTGTTTTTCTTTTTGCTTTTTAGTAGTTAGTTGGTAAGGGTGCCTCAAGCAAAGCTTCACTTGGGCCTAACACATTTGTCCTTGACCCCATGGTCAGAAACAAATCGTTGTGTGTAGGATGGTGAAAGTTGTGACCTTGAGACTCTTGCGTTGGCCGATAATCATCAAGTGGTTTTTCGGGACCAATGTGTGCTCAAATCTTATCTAAAGTTGTTGTGGGCCCCCGACTCTGTGTCTTTGACAATCCCAAAGCGTGTGTGGTGAGAATTTGAATTGTAAGTCCAAGTCCCGAGCCATTGGTCTAGAACTTGCCCTGAGTGTTTGTCTAGGCGAAATCCTAGGTGGAATTTGACTTGAGACGTGATTATAGGCTCTCCTTGATCCGAATGATATCTTGAACACTTCCATAGCCTACCAATAATAAAATCCCTAGTCAGCCCTTTTGAGCCTTAGACCTTTTTCTTTCAAGAACCACGCTACAAGCCTTTTCCCGTTCTGAATATACCCTCTCTTGGCGCCCGAGCTTTCCTTAGCACATGGCAAAAGTATAAGTTTTGGGGGAGAGTCGAGGATTGAAACAAAGTGGTAAAAGGTACAAAATGAAGAAAAGGACAGGCAATGAAAAAGAAAGAAAAAATCAAAAAGACAAAAAGAATGTTCAATATAGAAAAGAATGAAGGGATTCAATAAAAGCAAAGAATGAAAGGTGTGGAAAGTTTAGAAAGGAGAAAAGATTTGAAATGTACAAGAAAGAGGGACAGTGTGTCTCTCTAACCCCTTAGAAAGAAGTGAAATGTCTTAAAAAGTCAAGTGAATGTGTGCCAAAATGAAGAAAAAGAAGTGCAAAAAGGGAAGATGGAACCTACTTAGACCAAACATTTCCTACCCTACACCAAAAGCCTTCACTATTTCTCCACAAAAGCCCTATATGATCTTGAGTTGAATAAAGCCTACATTAGTGGTGACTCACATAAAGGGCAAGCATATGGTACCTAGTGCCGGACTTTTGACTTTTCTTTGAGAGAGATGAGTGTATTCCCATTGACCTTGTTCTGAGTGATACTATCTTAAAGGTGAGGTTTGCTTAGGGAGTGTCGAGGATGTGTGAGTTTGGGTTTCACAATAACCAAAGTAATAGAAAGAGTTCCTTTGATGTGTTGAGTCAACTCTTGATGCTCTTGTGTCGCACTAAGATCCATGGTGTTTGAAGAGTGAATGTTGTTAATGATTCATTTGAGTTGAGGGCAATTGTTAGTCCCAATTGATGCTAGTTGAGGTCACTTTAGGTCGGCTGATTTTTTTTCTTGGATTAACTCTTAAGGGGTGGGTCTTATTTTGTTTGCTTGAGGACAGCAAAAGCTTAAGTTTGGGGGAGTTGATAACTAGGGATTATGATGCATTTTACACTCCTTCTTGCTTAAGTTTTGATTAGAAATGTGTACAAAATAGTCCCAAAGGCTCACAAGTTGTGCTTGATTGCAGGTTTGATCATCAAGGTGATAAAGTGTCAAAAAACTAGCTCAAAAAGGAGTGAAACTTGCACAAGTACCAAGACAAGACAAAGCTCAGTCAAACAGGGCCAGTGCGGCCGCACACCATTCTATGCGGTCCGCAAGGATGAAGTTCAAAGACTATCTTTCAGGACATCAGGCAATGCGTCGGCACTTGATTTCGTGCGGTCCGCATTAGTTTCATCGCGGCCACACCCGATTTTGTGCGGTCCGCAGAGCCAAGGTTCAGAGAGATGGCAAATTGAAGAATTATGCCCAATGCGGTCCGCGATCTATTTTGTGTGGACCGCAGTAGAAGCCACCGCGGCCGCAGTGCATTTTGTGCGGTCCGCGGTGGCCAAGCTTCAGAGAGCAGAAAAGTCAAGCCAAGACCCTTAGTGCGTCCGCACACGATTTTGTGCGGTCCACACTAGCCCCGCAGGGGTATTTTTGTCCAGAATTTTCAGCCTAGTATAAATAGTTTCTTTTCCCATTTTTAGGTAATTGGATAATTTTGGACGTAGATCTGCGCTCGTGACTTCGTTTCTTTTACTATTTTGAGTAATTTTAGCTTAATTTCACCATTGAATCTTCAAGTTTTATTTAGCAGTTAATTATTATGAGCTTATCTTCATCTATTTCTTTGTTTTTCCCTTTAATTATGAGTAGCTAGACCCATCATCTAGGGTTGTGGCTCAACCTTAGTTTGGGTAATAGATGGGTCTAATGTTTTAAGCTTTGATTGTCTATGGGTGTTTGATATTTGGACTAATTTATGGTTTTATTGTTAAATTAGTGGTTGCAAACACTAGTTTATGCTTTGTTGATTTTGGCTCTTCTTGAGAAACAGAGCCTAAGTCTCTAGAATTAGTCCGACAAGGAATTGGGGTGTACTCAAGAGAATTGATAGCCCCAATTAAAGGGTTAAACCGAGAGATCGTAATACCCGACTTGAACCTTAATTGCTTGCATAAATGTTCATACTCAATTAATCTTGAGAAAGTTAATTAGGGCAAAATCACTCGAACTGCCGAGAGGCATAGAGTGGGTAGAATCGTGCAATGGTTTTATCGTAATCCCCAAGTATGACAAACTAGCCTTAGACATAAGAACCCGTTAATTATCCACCTAGGTGAAGGTCACTTCCCTAGTGCCATTTATCTCATTAGAACATCTTCAATAGCTTCCTCTTAGCATAACGTAGCTCAATTTAGCCTATTGGTAGTATAAATCTAGAAGTTAATCAAAAACCCAAAAATGTTTAGAAGTGCAATTAGGATCAATTACACAACTCTAACTTAGATAGAAACTCAATTCCAACTTCTAGCTCCCTGTGGATATTGATCCCGACTTTATCGGGTAAAAGCTGCTTCGACCTCTCTTGCTACTCCTTAGTAGTACAGGGTTGGCCTTGATCAATTAGCCTTCGAATGATATTTGGAATATTGCAGACTTTGCGATAGCGCAACTCCAAAATCAGAATCAAGCACCAAGAAGAATCGAACTCGATACTTCACAGGAAATTATTCAGAGGGTCAAACCTGTACTAGAGAAGTTGAACGATAATGGATCGGGAACTGACCCCGCCATCATGAAGATGCTCGAGGAGCTCACTAAACGAATTGAATCAGGAGAAAAGAAAATCGAGGCTAATAATAAGAAGGTAGAAACGTACAATTCACCGGTTGACCAAATACCGGGGGCACCCCCGATTCTAAAAGGTTCGGATTCGAAGAAGTTTGTGCAGAAGCCTTTCCCTCCAAGTGCGGCTCCGAAGCCCATTCCAAAGAAATTCCTCATGCTAGAAATTCCCAAATACAATGGAACCACTTATCCTAATGAGCATATCACTTCTTATACATGCACAACAAAAGGAAATGACTTAGAAGATGATGAAATTAAATTTATTTTGTTGAAGAAGTTTGGGGAAACTTTATCGAAGGGGGCAATGATATGGTACCACAATTTGCCGCCCAATTCATCGATTCCTTCACCATGCTTGCTGATTCATTCGTAAAGGCACACGCCGGAGCAATAAAGGTCACGAGTAAAAAGTCGGACCTCTTCAAAGTGAGACAAAAGGACAATGAAATGCTAAGGGAATTCGTATCTCGGTTCCAGATGGAATGCATGGACCTACCCCCGGTCACCGATGATTGGGCTGTCCAAGCCTTCACTCAAGATTTGAACGAGCGAATTTTGGTAGCATCACGACAACTAAAGCAAAATTTGATTGAATATCCAGCTGTGACCTGGGTCGATGTTCATAATCGATACCAGTCAAAGATCAGGGTCGAGGATGATCAGTTTGAAGCCCCTTCCGGTTCCGTCTACCTGAACAGATCTGGTGGCAGAGTTGAAAGGGACATCGACAGAGAGCCCTGGTAAAATAGAGATCGATACCAACCATATGGCGCAGATCGAAGAAATAACAGATCGGGACGAAATCCCATTCGAAATGATCGAAGTAATGATCGAGGACATAACTCCCGAGGGTTTATGAGTAAGAGTGGCTTCGATAAACATGTCGAGCCTAAAGAATCGCCACGGTTATCAGAATAGCATCGATGCATTAGGCATTGTGTCGGCCATTGGACGAATCAAGGATACTAGGTGGCCTAGACCCCTACAGACCGATCCAGCTCAAAAGAACCCAAATCAAATGTGCAAATACCATGGAACTCATGGTCACAGAATCGAAGACTACAGACATCTGAGGGAGGAGGTAGCCTGTTTGTTCGACGAGGGTCACCTTCGAGAGTTCCTGAATGACCGAGCTAAAAATCACTTTAGATACAGGGATGCAAACCGGAAAAACGAGTAGGAGGAACCACAACACTTGAGTCGTATGATCGGTGGTGGGGTCGATATTCCTCAAGGCCCGATATTTAAACGTACCAAGGTGATAATCACAAGGGAGAAACGTACCCGGGACTACTTACCAGAAGATACCTTGTCTTTCAACGATGAGGATGCAAAAGGTATCGAATAGCCACACAACGACGCGCTGGTAATATCTATCCTTATGAATAAAATTCAAGTTAAACGTGTGTTGATTGATCCAAGTATCTCGGCAAATATTATTAGATTGAGGGTCGTAGAGCAACTCGGCCTCCAAGATCAAATCGTGCCTACAGCTCGAGTACTCAACGGTTTCAACATGGCAAGTGAAACCACCAAAAGGGAAATTATTTTGCCAGTAAATGTGATCGGGACTATCCAAGAAACAAAGTTCCATGTAATCGAAGGTGAAATGAGATACAACGCGCTGCTCGGAAGACCTTGGATCCATAATATGAGGGCAGTACCTTCAACGGTTCATCAAGTCTTGAAATTCCCAACATCGAAAGGAGTCAAAACGATGTACGGCGAACAACCCGCCACCAAAGAGATGTTTGCAATCGATAAGGTAGTACCAATATCGGCACTTTCATCAGCGAAGGGATCGGAACCATAGGAAAATAGAAAGTCAAATTGCAACCATAGGTACCTGCCTCGGCCCCATCGGAGGAGCGAGAGACCCTCGAGGATGAAGGTTTTATGATATCTCGAACCTTCATGACCCCTGATGATTCTGATGCAACGAAGTCAACGGTCGCGGAGCTGGAACAAATCATACTGATCGAGCATCTTCCTGATCGAAAGGTATACCTGGGCATGAGGGAACAATTTTAGAATATACGTAAATTATAAGGATTTAAACAAAGCATGTCCCAAAGACTCTTTTCCTCTGCCGAATATCAATTGTATGATCGATGCCACGGCCATCCACGAGATCCTTGGTTTTCTCGACGATTACTCCGGGTACAATCAAATTCAGATGAACCCGGAGGATCAGGAAAAGACTTCATTCATTACTAAGTATGGCACCTATTATAATAATGTAATGTCGTTTAGGCTAAAAAATGCTGGTGCTACTTACTAACGCCTAGTGAATCAAATAGGTAAATCAATGGAGGTATATATTGACGATATTCTAGTTAAGTCCCTGAGAGCAAAGGACCATTTAATATATTTGCAGGAAACTTTCAACATATTGAGAAAATACAACATGAAGCTCAATCCTGAGAAATGTGCATTCAGGGGTCGGTTAGGGCAAGTTCCTCAGCGTTATGGTATCGAATCGGGGGATCGAGATCAACCCCTATAAATTCAAGGCAATCAAAGACATCACGGTCGTGGACAGCATTAAGTTCGTACAAAGACTAACAGGGCGGATAGCCACCTTAGGCCGGTTTATCTCGAGGTATTCAGATCGAAGTCACAGGTTCTTCTCATTGCTAAAAAGAAGAACAATTTTGCTTGGACCCCAGAATACCAATAGGCATTGGAAGAGTTAAAGCGGTGTCTTTCGAGCCCACCAATACTTCATACTCCAAAACCGGACGAGCGGCTCTACTTATATTTAGCAGTCTCGGAAGTTGCGGTAAGTGGTGTCCTAGTTCGAGAAGAGCAAGGCCGAGTATGAGGCCATGATTGCAGGTCTCGAGCTGGCTAAAAGCTTGGGAGCAGAGGTCATTGAGGCCAAGTGTGACTCCCTACTTGTGGTTAACCAAGTCAACAGAACCTTTGAGGTTCGAGAAGGTCGAATGTAGAGGTACTTGGACAAACTGCAGGTAAACCTACACCGGTTTAAAGAATGGACCCTACATCATGTACCTCGAGAACAGAACAGTGAGGTTGTTGCCCTTGCAAATTTGGGGTCATCAGTCATAGCCGACGAAATTAGCTCGGGGACTGTCGTACAACTTTCAAAGTCAGTAGTCGAAGAAGGCCACGTCGAAATAAACTCCACAAGCCTAACTTGGGATTGGAGGAACAAATATATCGAGTATCTAAAAAACGGGAAGCTTCTATCGGACCCTAAGGAATCGAGGACTCTGTGAACAAAGGCTGCACGATTCACATTGGCCGAAGATGGAACATTATACAGCGGATGCTTGATGGACCGTTGGCAATATGTTTTGGTCCGAGAGACACCGACTACGTCCTACGAGAAATTTACGAGGGTACTTGCGAGAACCATTCCGGTGCCGAATCACTTGTTCACAAAGTCATCATTGCAGGGTACTATTAGGCCAATATGGAAAAAGATACTAAGGAGTTCATTCAAAAATGCGACAAATGCCAAAGACATGCACCGATGATCCACCAGCCCGGGGAGCAACTTCATTTAGTCCTAACCCCATGGCCGTTCATGAAATGGGGAATGGATATCGTCGGACTCTGCCATAAGCCCCACGTAAAGCTAAACTCATTTTATTTATGACTATATCTCTAAGTGGGTTGAAGCGCAGGCTTACGAGAAAGTCAGAGAAAAAGAAGTCATAAACTTCATTTGGAATCACATCATATGCCGATTCGGGATACCTGCCGAGATCGTATGCGACAATGGAAAACAATTAATCGACAGCAAAATAACAAAGTTCCTCGAAGATCACAAGATAAAAAGGATCTTGTTGACGCCATATCATCCTAGTGGGAACGGATAGGCCGAATCGACAAACAAGGCCATCATTCAAAATCTAAAGAAAAGGTTGAACGATGCTAAGGGAAAATGGAGAGAAATTTTTCCCGAAGTCCTTTGGGCGTATCGAACAACGACAAAATCCAGTACGGGGGCAACACCGTTCTCCTTAGTATATGGCGCCGAAGCTCTAATCCCGAAGTCGGGGAACCTAGCATCTGGTTTCGATACACAACGGAGAAGTCAAATCACGAGGATATGAATACAAGCCTCGAATTGCTAGATGAAAAACGGGAAGCCGCCCTTGTTACAATGGCCGCCTAGAAACAGCGAATCGAGAGATATTACAATCGAAGGGCCAATTTTCGACACTTCAAAATTGGGGACTTAGTTCTGAGAAAAGTCACCATCGACACTCGAGACCCAAATGAGGGAACGATCGGTCCAAACGAGGAGGGACCATATTAGGTCCTCAACATTGTCGGAAAATGATCTTACAGACTTGGCACAATGAACGACGAACAATTGAACATATCACTCATCAAATGATATTATTGCTAAGGTTTGACCTTCTCCCTTTTTCATTTGAAATTTATACTAACTTGTTGTAGTTGTTCGACTGAAGACATCGAAGTTCTCTCCAATGAAGTCCTTAGGTCTAAAAGCACACGTTGCACTCTTTTACCCTTCGACCGGTTTTTATCCCAAATGGGTTTTTCCAGCAAGGTTTTTAACGAGGTAAACATTGTTCGTGCTAACTTAGAGCAATTCAACAGTATCCAAGGCTTCTTTACAATCAACCTCGAATACTAGGGGGGCATCTCCCTCGGATGTTACGTTTTCAAGGAAAATACTTCGTGTCGAAAGGGTCCCGATAGGTAAATTTTGTAAGAGGCCAAACTGTCAAATGAACCGTGTCCATGTAGATTACTCAAGACCTAATGACAAAACATGTACGCATGAATGATCTATTAAAAGAAGTATTTTTTCCTTACCAGATGTTCCATGCCTTAGTGAAATTTCTACATTACAATTTCATACTTATTATCTATTACGGAAACTGGCTCAAGCGCGCAACTAAAGCTTGAACAATGAACCCTATACTCGGGGAGTGTCATCCAAAAATTGACATACTCGAATTATTAAACTTCAAGATTATAAGACCTTAAAAAGGTAACCCTCATTTTTTTCAGGCCACGGCCACCCCACTCGGGGACTGACGCTTCGAACAAGTTTGAAGTATAATTGAGAAACAAGCCCAAAAGGGCAAATCTCAAGTTAAAGGCTACGGCCAAACTAACACGGTCCGGAGACATCTGAATTCTGTCGTAAAATAGGCTTTCCAATATTTTCATAAAACCGGTTAAAAAAAGGCTACCCTCGACAAAATTACAAAGGGTTTCGATAACATCAACCCTCAAAAACCATAAGGGGTGCCAAATTGTTCGAACTCTCGAAGAAGCTTATGCTAAGGCATAACAAAGTAAAGGGTCTCGATAACATTAACCCTCGAAAATCCTAATGAGTACAGATTTATCTTGTGCTAAGGCATAACAAATTTTTATACGATTAAACCTTTTAAGCTGAAAAGGGAAAAAGCCACTCTTCTAAGGCCGTATCGGTCCAACTCAAGAGCCTAACGGCCGTTATATTTTTTGAGTTCGAGAATTCACTCTCACTTAATCAAAACCTAAGGGTCATCCTATTTCGAGTTCGAACAAGTACTCACTCGATTATAAGGGATACACAAGCCCGATTTCGATCAAATTGCCCAAGCCTCTTAACTTTATGAAAATTTTCCAAATCGTGGTCAAAACAAAGTTTGTACGAGACAAAAACTGAAATAAAAAGAGAAAAGAGACCTTTTATGTATGAAATATTTACATGGGTCGATTAGGATCCCACACAAAAATTTGAAAAGGAAAAAAATCCTAAGTGCCTAAATTCCCTCGGGAGCTACGCCTTCATCATCGGAATCCCCTCCACTCTCGAATCCACCACGCTCCCGGAATCATCATCATCGGAAAAGAGCAACCCTTTAGCTTTGGCCTCGAGCTCTTTCGCGTTCTCGATCTCGACAGCAAGGTTAAAGCCACGAGCGTGAATCTCCTCAAGAGTCTCTCTTTGAGACTGGAACTTGGCATGCTCGGCAGCCCAATATGCTCGAGTCTGAGCGGTATCAGAAACTTCCATTGCTCGAACTTGAGCAGCCTCAACATCAGCTCGATAGACGGCTACGATCGCCTCCACATCAGCCTTTACCTTTTCTGCCTCAGATGTAACCTTTACAAGTTTGGCGGCCAGCCGAGCCTCGAGCTCCCCAATCTTCTTGGCTTGGGAAAAGCTTTCCTCCTTAATACCCTGGAGCTGATGTTCGGCCGACGACAGTTTGGCTCGAGCAGCCTCTTTCTCCGAAGCAAGGCGGTCCATGTTTTGTTTCCACCCCAAAGTCTCCGCCCTCATCATATTGGACTTCTTACAAAGCCGTTCGATCCTTTTGGCCTTCTGCTGAACCTGCAGGATCAAAGTATTAGTCGTCGAATTGACACACGAGCTTTTAGAAAAATTCTTCATTACCTGCTCGATCAGGTCGGTCTGCTCTTTATGAGTTGTGGCCAGTTTGGCTCGGAGGTCCTTGATCTCCTCTTATTTTTGCCCATGGAGACGTTTGAGGGCATTTCTCTCCTTTGTGAGCCTTTTAAGATCGCCTCGCACCGGCTCAGCTCTGCCCAGGATTTAGAAAACGCTTCCCGATGAAGCGTCAAGGACTATGGAGAAAGGAAGGAAATCAAGCAAGAAGAAATAAATGCAAGTGTAATATTGATAAAGAGAGCTAAGGCTTACCGGGCTAATAAGACGTTGAGCCTCATCAAAGATACTTGATGCATCACCCATATCAGTAGCATCTTCGACTCCCGTGAAACAACCATGGAAAAGGTCCTCCCCTTCGTGGGTCGTTCCCGCATCGGGGGTCTCCGTGGCCCGGGTTTCCTGAATTTTCCCCTCGGAAAATGTGGGGAGGGGCAGCGAATCGTCAATATCTATTGCCCCTAGCAAGTCACTTGGGGCGTTCTCTTCGTTTCGAAGGGCCTCAAAATCGGCCCCTTCAAGCACATCCGCCGATTGCTCATCACCGGGGGAGGCAATCTTCATCCTCCGATGAATCGAGGACTTTGTTCAGGCCATCTTCTGAGATCTCCTCGGTCCGAGGCGGAACCTCTTCGATCATCACCGGCTCAGGGCATTCGGGGCTTCGGCGCTCCTCTTCGTTCGAGCTACTAGCTCGAAGTCAGCATCTTCATCTTCCTCTTCCTCCTCCCTTAGTCGGTGAGCTACATCAGCAGGCAGGACGGCGGTATCTTTTTTCGACCTGCGAGCCTTGATCTTTTTGGGCTTTGGAGTATCAGAGGGCAAGACCCTTTTTCTTTTCTTTTCCTTCGACGGCTTCGGAACCGGGGCGGAAGCTCCTCCTCCCCGGACGGGGGCCTCATGACGGCATCTTTCCCAAGGCCTGTATGAAAGGAAATCAAGTAAGTGTAAGAGGGAAACATTTTAAGGCCACCAAATACATAAAGAAAAGGCTTACCGTGATTTTTGGCCTCCGATCGACCCCTTGCTAAATCGCGCCATGAGCGCTTAGCATACAAGGAGGTCGAAGCTAAGGTCCGAACCCAGCCCTCGAGGTCCGGAATCGCACCAAGCATCCAAGCGACTGCTACATCACAGAAAAGAATGTCAATGAGAAGAAGTAAAGGAAACAAAATAGTAAATAAAAGCTAAAGGAAGGATCGGACTTACGCTTCATATTCCACTTCTTGGAAAATGGCATCTTCTCGGCCGGAATTAGGTCGAAAGTTTTCACTCGAACGAACCGACCCATCCACCCTCGATCCTTGTCCTCGTCTATGCTCGAGAACAACACCTTGGTGGCCCGACGCTGAAGCTTTATCAACCCACCTTGAAAAAGACGTGGCCTATACAGCCTGATGAGGTGGTCGAGGGTGAAAGGCGTCTCTTCTTTTTTTCTCGCAAAAAATCGGAACATAATGATAATCCGCCAAAAGGAAGGGTGGATCTGGTTTAGGGTTATTCGGTATTGGTGGCAGAAGTCGATGATGACGGGATCGACAGGGCCCAACGTGAAAGGATAAGTGTAAACACTTAGAAACCCATTTACGTGGGTAGTGCTATCTTCCTCGAGAGACGGAATCACCACCACTTTTTTCTCTCAATGGCAGTCTTTCTTGACCTGTTCGAGGTTGCTCTCAGTTATCGAGCACATGTACCTAGACATTGGCTCATACCGGCCAGGGATAGAAGAAATTTTCTCGACTTTGAAGTCAGAAGAAAGATTACACCCCATCTCGGGAACACATTCCTCAGGGCGCGACTCCACCGGTGTTTTGTTGCTGGTCGGCCGCGATGAAGAGGCTTTCTCCTTTTGAGGAATAGTTTTTGATGTTTTCGCCATTTTTGTGTAAAGAAATAAGAAGGGGATAAGGTTTGGTGTTTTGAAGAAGGGTTGGTAACGAAGCCTGGGAGACTATGCATAACGGGAAGGCTTAAAAGATGTGAAAAGCTCATAAAATTTGCAGATAGACTTGTAGAACTCAAAGTGATTTTGAAGATTAGTACAAGAAAAATTCAAAGTAAAGTTTGAGGAAGTGAGAAGAAGGCATATTTAAGGATTCCCGGCGACGGTTCAAAGGCACTGGTGGCCGACCGCCAACGGACACTCATTAATGATTTTGGGAGCTATACCGACGTGACGTTTCGGTCGCTTCCGTTGCTTATGTCACGAGGAAGACGTCATGATAGATCAAGGTACAAAATCGAAGGCTCAATTCGTTTCTTCTCATTACATTCCAAGAAACGAGGGGACTATATGTATACGGTTAAAATTGGGCCTACCCGATTGTACTATTTGATCGAGATCAGGGAACTGCATCGAGGGTTAGCCTCGTAATGGATCACACCAGATGACGAAGATGAGGTATCGAGTCCAAGGATCGAGGTGCCTGTCGAGATCGAGGCCAACAACGACCGAGACCAAATATGATAGACTTCGAGCAAAGCACAATAACGGAAAAGCGAGATATCCGTGACTGGCCGAAGATCATAAGCGTAAATCTCAGAACAGCTCAAGTCAGGGGCGATTATCTAGTTAATCATGGGATTTACTTCCGTAATTAAAATTTTACCATAAATAGAATTCCTCTACTATATAAAGGAGGTCATAATCATCTTGTAGACACCTTACATTCTCGCATATCAAAGCGATACAATATTCTCTCTCTAATTTACATTATCTTGTTTATCAGCTTGTTGCATTTTAACTGTTCTTGCACAACTAGGTCGAGGGCTCTGTTCAAACAGCGGTTTGCTTTATTTTATAGTCAATTCCCATTGTTGATCTTTACATTTATCAATTAGTATTAGGTGAGATCACGTATCCTTAAAATCACATTATAAATTTAATTGTTATCCAATTTTTAGGGTAAACATTAGTATATCGAATTTGAACAAGTTTAAAATTTATTTTAATCATCCTGAAACATTTAAAAAATTTCTAACTTGCAATATTTGTCTATAGTCTCTGAGCTGTCATTTTTAATGAATAATTTATCCTCGCCGAATTTCATTCAAAAGTATACTCTAGTAAAAAAGTAACCATAGAAGGATGGGACGAAGGGACAAAATGTATCCAATCCAATGAAGAGTATTTAAGTATTACTTTTTTTTCATATCTTTTGCTGATATCTTGAACATTATGAAGTAATTTCTAATTTAGTTGGATTAAATTGAAGAGTGTTAATTAAAAGTCAAAGTAGTATAATATTGGGATTAAGAGTTAACTCGCTTGTAGAAAGGTAGATCCATGTACCTTTCTCATGATGTGATGAATTAAGCTGACACGGTTCGGGAAAATGTTTTATTATTTCGAGAAACGGAAAATTCTTTTCTTTTCGGTTCGCACTTTTCTCCTCTTGTTCTTTCTTTGTAATTTATTGAAATGTGAAAATGCAGATTAGCTTTTGTTTGTTCTGATTAATACCCAATCAAATATGAAATAAAATAATACCGTATTTTATTGGATAATTGTTACACGTTGTATTATATCGTATTGTTACTTTAAATAAAATATTTATTTTAATTGTTACTTAAATTTTATTGTATCGTATCGTTAATTCGTCGTTATGTAACGACGAAAAGTGTCACTTTATGGAATGACCGATTTGGTGTGGTCGCATCGTTTCCTTATTTTTCTCTCATTTTGCTCTTTTTTATTATTAAAAAAAATTTAGTTTGTTCTTTACCCTACCTTTTTATATATGCGAAATACATAAACGGTCCCTTTAAATTGTTCTCAACGATCATTCAAACATTTTAACTGAGCCTATTTCCAGTTAGACACTTCAAGTCTTTAATGAAGTAGGTCAACTAAACACCAAAGACCAACAAACTTCATGCGTGAGTTATAATTGCGGATGACGTGTCAAACGGACAAATCATTAAATGACACGTGTATTTGTCTAAAAAAAAATTTGTATTAACCTTCCCTACCCAAAGAACATCTACCCACCCCAATTATTAGGTCACCGTCGCCCGCCAAACCCCCTCCACTTTTTTTTTCCTTTTCTTTCTCAAAACCAAATTAGAAATCACCCTAACCCACTTAATTGATAGATATTCACCAGTGAAGGACCAATTGCCAAATTTAATTGTGGTGAAATTAAAAATTTGGGGTAAAGGGAGATGAAGGATGTGATAGAGGTTCTTTGTCGGAAAACCCAAGTGAGTTCACCAGAAAGTCCACCAATACGTTTGCTGTGGAGTAAAAGAGCTGAAATTTGATGGAAAAGAGATGCTTTTTTCCGCCATTGCTACCAATTGCAAACATCACTCTTTGCCGTTGCTAACCTCGGCTATTTCACACGCCTGAGTCAAACGAAGTAAAGAACCAAAAAAATCATTTTAAAGCTTATGTATATGAATCTTTTCTATCCATACTGTTTGAAAAGCAATATGTATTAACAATGCTATGAAATTATTAAGGTAATAATTATACCTGTTTATTTGCTAGGATATAATTACAGTATAATTTCTAATAGGCGAAATGCATTAGTGGCGCTACCTGGTGGTTTTATGGTATGAAAGGGGAAGGTGGAAAGAAAGGTCAGGTGTGCATCAAATGGTGGAGGAAAAAAATGGAGAAGAAGGAGGCGGGGTCCACATTGAGTTTTGGTAGGAAAAAAAAGAGGATAAACCTAATTTTAAAGAGTTTCACACGCTCCAATCTGAGTGTAATACACAAAATTTGCCATGTCAGCGTAAGGGATTTAAGAGACACGTTTCTACTTAGCAAGTGTCTAACTGGAAATACGCTCAGTTGAAGTGTTTGAATGATCGTTGAGAACAACTTAAAGGAGTCGTTTATGTATTTCGCCTTTTATATAATAATATTACCTCGTACCTTACTTTTCCTTATAATATTGCAAGTTTGTTCTTCATATTGTTGGTGCATGACATCATGAATCCACAGTGCGGCAAACAATACAATCTATCCAAACATTGTATACATCAAAACGATACAGTACAATACTCTACGATACATTATGAAATGATACATAAGAACCATCCAAACAAGTTGTTATGCCACCAACCAAACGACTCCTAAGACGTGTGTGAAAGTTAAAAGTAGTACTCCCTCCGTTTCGAATTAGATGGGGTACTTTCATTTTTAGTCCGTTCCAAAATAAATGACACATTTCTAAATTGGAAATAATTCAACTTTAACTCTTTATTTTTCCAATTTTACACTTAATGAGAAGCTTTTATAACCACACAAATGTCATGGCCCCACAAAGCTTTTACCCTTAAGCTTTTAAAACCACAAGTTTCAAAAATCTTTTTTTTTAATTAAACTCCGTATCAAGTCAAACTACCGGATCTAAATTGAAACGGAAGGAGTAAGTAGTAATAATAAATACATCACGTGCAGTAGAAACAATTTCTGGGATTTTTTTCTTTTAAATCTGGATCATTCAAGTAAACAGGGAGACATTTATTGAAGTCACATTAGTCTAGCGTAATATCATAACTTTACTAGTATATTACATTTCCAACTAGTGTGTGCAGAATTTACATATACATTTAAAGCAGACTTGCTGTTCCATGCATGGCAAGCCACTTCTAGTCTCCATTGAAACTTTCACGAAAAATAAGCTCACCTTCCAATTACATGAGTAAATTCTACGTAGTAATAATTCCATAATCACTATCAATTGTGTGTGAATTGGGAAAATGCAATCACCATATCTCACAAGGTTCAAGCCCTGTTCATCACTGCAACTCTGCCTCTTTCATGTGATCCTTTTTTTGTGTTATCTCTTCATACTCTTGCCTGTGACTTGCTTCAATTCTACCTCCTTTTAAATATCCATGCATTTTTCAACATAACCAAACTTGTTTTCTACCATCAACTAGCTAAGAATTTGATCACAAAGCTAAGAGGAAAAAGAAGGACGTTTAGAGCCAATGAAGGGCTGCGTGTGCACCTCAACTGTTCTCATTCTTCTAATTGTGTTCCTCCCAGTTGTCATCAATGCCAGACATATTCGCAAGCTAAATTCACGTACGCTTCACTTCTTTTTTCTCTTTACACAATATACTTCTTGACAGATTTAACTTATACACACTAACAGAGTATTAAATTGATTTTAGTGCATTTTAGCATGTTAAAGTATAAGTATCATCTACTCTCTCTCTCTTTTTTCTTTTCTTTCTATATTAGCACATTAGACTTATTATATAGAGTTAAATGTTATTATAAGTCACATTGTAAGAAGAAAGTTAACAAATGTTGGTGCATGGAAGTTTAACTCTTTTTTTACCTTCAGTGGCGGAACTAGAAATTTATACAAGGGGTTCAAAAAAATTTAGGATTTTACAGTTGGAAATTGAACCTATAACCTAAACCAATTTTGAATCCCCTTTACTACTATTCTTGAATTTTTCTTTATGTTAAGGGATTCAACAGCTCACATATAATAAAAAAAGATCTCATTGTTACTCTATTTACATAGTGTAATTTTCTGACGAACCCCCTTCACTCTACATAGTTCCGCCCATGCTGACATCCACTAGCAAACTGTTAATTAAATCCCAATTAGGTGGGGAAAATTGCTTTTCATGATGTTGAATTTGTTGTTTATATAATTAGCAGAAGAGATGAATCAACCAGTGAGTCAAGTTAGCAGAAAAAAGGCGACGGCGAGTACAGAAATGATGTGGGAATTAAGAAGGGGATCAATGATGCACAAAAGAGCAGCAGATACATTGCAAATAGCAGGGTCAAGGTTGCCAGATTGTTCACATGCATGTGGATCTTGTAGACCTTGTAGATTAGTCATGGTTAGCTTTGTTTGTTCATCTCTTGAAGAAGCTGAGACTTGTCCTATGGCTTACAAATGTATGTGTCATAACAAGTCATACCCTGTTCCTTAAATGAGATTCAGAAAATTATTCACACAAATGTCATCATATAGAGTTTTTGTTTCTTAGAGCTTTTATTTGTACTTCCTTTTCCCATATGTAGGCAACATTCCTATGTGTAAACAAAGAGAATTACTACTAATTTCTGCACTCATTGATTTCCTTACACTATCTATTTTAATACTATGTAATCATAGGTTAGTTACCATTTTACTACAATTAAGTAATACTTATGATAAATATTTATCTAAAATGATAAATACTTGGAAGTTTGAGCTTCAAAATTTACACAGTCAACGCACAGAATATAAACTCAGTTTTCTATTTCACCTAATCTATAAATATTGGAAGTTTGAGCTTCAAATCTTTTCTTAACACAGTTTACTTGGAAATTTTTCTTTTTTTACTTTACTATGCTTTTTGTTAGAAATACATTTATAACAACTTTTTGAAATCCAACTTTACTCTCTTTCAAGTCCTTACTATTTCAACTCTTAGGCCCATCTTGGTTAGGAGCATATAGCCCAACCCATTACCCAAGTCCAGATTGAATGGAAAAATGACATTGTATAGCAGCTGTAAAAAATAACCGAAAAAATATATAAAATAAGTAAATTCTTTGGGTATTATACATTTTGTATGTTATATACAAAAACTATATAAAATTTATACACTTTTTCGGCCACTAGTTGTAAATAATTTCTGACGCAGGCTAAAAGTGATAATACTCCATTTCTAATGGATCAATTCCAGGGAAGCCAACTGGGCCTACGGTAAAACTTCGGGAGAAATTCAAAAATAGCCAGATTTACAAGTGGTCGTTCAAAAATAGCCCAGTTTCAAAAGTAATCGAAATCTAGCCACTTTTCATGTAAAGATAAATCTGAGCGAAAACACTGTTTAAAACCCGAAAAATACGTTAGTATATTATGTTGGAGTTCCAGCATAATTATACTTGAACTCCAGCATATTATACTGGAGTTCCAGGATAAGTATGCTGGAACTCCAGCATAATATGATGGAGTTCCAGCATAAGTACACTAGAACTCCAGCATAATATACTGGAGTTCCAGCAAGTATAACGGTCCAGTATAATATGCTGGAAGTTCATACACAAGTGCTCGAATCTCCAGTATATTATGCTGGAACTTTCCGTGTGTTGGAGTTCCAGCATAATATGCTGGAAGTTCATACACAGGTGCACCGAACTCCAGTATATTATGCTGGACCGGTCTCTGTTGCAACAAAATAGTGGCTATTTTTTATTGACTTGGTAAACACTGGTTATTTTTGAATGACCAGTCCGAAAACTGGCTAGACCGTGCTATTTTTACTAAAACTTCGTCGGTCCAAGTCTTAATTTGAGGTTGGTCTAGTATGCCATTTATTGGGGAGAAATTCAAAAATAGCCAGATTTACCACTGGTGGTTGAAAAATAGCCAAGTTTCAAAAGTCATCGAAATTTAGCCACTTTAAATATGAGCGAAAACACTGTTCAAAATCCGAAAAAATACGCCCGCAAATTTTACGGGAGTTCCAGCATAAGTATGCTTGAACTCCCGTAAATTTTACGGGAGTTCCAGGATAACTATGCTGGAACTCCCGCAAATTTTACGGGAGTTCCAGCAAGTATAATTGTCCAGTATAATATACTGGAGTTTGGAGCACTGGTGCTCCAGTCTCCCGCAAATTTTACAGGAGTTAGCAAAGTATACCGGTCCAGCATAATATGCTGGAGTTCGTACATAAATGCACCAGAACTCCCGTATATTATACTGGACCGGTCCCTGTTGCAGCAAAATAGTGGCTATTTTTCATTGACTTGATAAACGCTGGCTATTTTTCATTGAGCAGTGTGAAAACTGGTTATACCATAATATTTTAACATTTATTGGGCCATAGGCTAGCTCGCTTTAATATTGGACAAGTTACATATTAAGCCAGTCGGCCAAACATAATTACTTCCGTTATCCAAATATTCAAAAGATATACACTAATAATGTATAAAAAATATATTATGTATGTATATTCTACAATAATATGCAAACAAATATATTTCTCAGCATTTATTTTGTATAGGGACTGTATTGTGCAAGTTTTTCCTTTAGTTGTTAGGGACATTGGCATATATATATATATATAACCCTGAGGGTAGCTCAACTGGTAAAGGCCCGAGGACAAAGTCCTTCAGGTCGCCAGTTCGAGCCCCCGCAGGGCCACTGGAGGCATTGCAAACCGGCCGCATCTCCAGGGCCCCGTGGAACTAACCGTGGTGCACCCATTGAAACAGCGGGTCCCGGTGGGTACAGCTAGTCGGGTTCGCAAAGCGATGCGCGGAAACCACGGTTAAAAAATAATATATATATATATATATATATATATATATATATATATATATATGGCACCGACCTAGGATTCGCCGTGCCAACAGCAGCCCAAAAAATTTGGCATCTGTAAGCCAACTCTTCCAAAATACAAAACAGAACAACGCATTTGAGCCAACAAGTATATCATCTCTTTATGTTTACTTCAAATGTAAATCCAGGGAATTCTTAGCTTTATTTTTAATTTAATGATTGTACGCTTTAATTTAACGAATTGATAGTTTTACCATGAATTTATAATTGAATCGGGGACTTTATGGAGATTGATCTTGAATTTAATGAAGTTTTACTTGATCAAAAGGATTTGTTAGCTTGATTATTCTTCATGTATACTTTAACTATCGCTACAAACATCAAAATTGTTTAACAATCTCTACAAATGTTAATTTTAGATTCAATCGCTTTGAAGAGAGGATTTGGGTTCAAACATAAAGAATTTGAACATATATGATGACCTTTGTAAATTAAGATTTCTCAACAGCTCTCAGATGTTTATCTTATCTTGAGCTTCTATGAATAATTTGTATCTATAGTTTTAGATGAGAGGCAATCATCACTTCGACTTGTTTAAATGGACCTTCAGTAATAAGACCAATCAAAATAGTATAAAAACTTCTTCACACCCAGTGTTTACATATTAAATCTATAGATACATAACACGTATTTGCCATAAACTTCTATCACTTAATCATAATTACAACAACAATAACAAACTCAGTGTAATCTCACATGTGGGGTCTGGGGAAGGTAGTTTGTACGCAAACTTTACCCCTACTTGTGGAGGTAGAGAGGTTGTTTCTGATAGACCATCGGCTCAAGGAACAGTGAAAATAACGTAACAAGCAGTAGCAACAACAATATAATAGGAACAAATGGCACAACATGTAATATAAAGTACCAGAAATAAAAAAAAATTACAAAAATAATACTAGTACTACTGATAAGACTAAGGGACTACGACTACTGTCAATCTTCCACCCTAATTCTCGACCTCCACCCTACCCTATCGAGGGTCATATCCTCGGTAAGGTGGAGCAATGACATATCTTTCCTAATCATCTCACCCTAATACTTCTTAGACTTACCCCTACCTTTCCTAAGAACCGCCATGGTCAACCTCTTATACCTTCTAATCGGAGCATCTACGACTCTTCTCTGCACGTGCTCGAACTATCTCAACCTCAATTCCCGCGGATTGAAACCTACCACACTTACAACATTTGCATCTCTCCTTATCCAAACCTCCTCAAGTGCCATTGAAATTTATAGAAAACTAACAAACCTTTCCCAGTGCTATAATCCTTAGCACATCCAAAGATCACCCTTTTGTGGAAAAATATAAGGGCAGTTCATAGTGGTGCCACAACTCAAAGTCTTATGTTCCCATTGACACCACAATCTTAAGTGACATTTGTTATTATTTATTGGTAAAAATATGATTATCTCTAAGTTTGAGCTTGCCCCATCATCAAGCACTAAATCTAACAAACCACTTCAAATAGATTGGATCATCATATTCCATACTAGAAAAAGCAAACAGCTCTTAATGCATTCATTCATTGGTTCCCAAAGTGGATCATACAATTCATTAATTGCTTTGTTGTTTGTTGCAACATGAGTTGAATTTGAACAAGTGCCATATACAACCAATGTGGAAATGACTTCTTGACTCAATTAACTATAAAAAAAGAAGCAAAATGCCCCATGTATATAGCTAGGAGTTGTTTGTTGGTGGTTGCACTCAAAGTTTCTCTTATTGTCATATGGTTAGTGGTTGCACTTTTTAGATCAACAAAATTTTCTACTCCTAAATAAGATAGTTAAACATCTTGTTTTAATTTTTTTCTACTATTGGACCATTTCCAAAGTTGATGATAAGTTGGCCCCATTGCATTGAAAAAGAAAGTCAAATTCAGCTAGCTGTTTAATATCTAGTGCTTGAACCACTAGAAGAGGGTTCTCTTTTCTTTTTCGTTTAATCATTCAGTGTCAAAATTCACTGGTCTAACTAATTTAGATTCATATCCGATAGACTCACTAAGACCGAAAAGCATCCTTTACGAAGAAGTTCTCCATTTTTAAGAGTTCATTTAGTCAAGCTGCCAGAAATTATTTATCTTGAAAAGTGTTTTTGCTCAAAAATATTTCTCGAAAAAGTAGTTTTAGAAAGTTGCAGTGTGTATTTGGTCAATTCATTTGAGAAGTGCTTTTAAAATATTTGATAAGCAAATAATGTTTGACCAATCTCTTCAAAAAGTACTTTTGAGTAATAAAGTATGAAAAAAGATAATAAATTTAGTTTTATAATTAGTATTATTTTAAAAAGAGAAATAAATTTAAATATTTATTATAAAAGAATCCAATTAATTTTTTAATTCATATTTAATTAAAAATAACTATAAAGTCAAAATATATAGTATTAAAAAATTAATCAATATAAAATATAGTAATCTAAAGTAATAATATCGTGTATCCAATATTACTTATTGTTTACATGATGATTCAAATATATCAAAATACGATCATACAATTTAAATATCAGTTTCATAAATCCTATATAAAAGAAGAGATCAATTTCTATTAGATAGACTATTTCAAAGAGGAATAGAAAAAGGAAAATAAAAATATGATGGAAATATAATTAAGAAGAAGAGCAGGAGGAGGAGGAGGATAGAAGAAACAAAACAAAAAAAATTTGAAAAATATAGATTAATAATAAGGATACTTATGTTTTAAAAAATTAATTTCTGCTTTTATTTCTACCTCTTAGAAGAAGCTAGAATTCATAGCCTCCTATCAAAAGCAGAAAATTTCTACATCTTGGCCAAACACATTAAATTTTCAAAAAAAAAATATTGTTATTAATAAAAAAAAATAGCCTCGAAGAAACTTGGCCAAACAGGCTCTACACAAATTAAAACTTCTTATTAAGGATGAAAAAATCTCAAACCATTCTGCTACACCCTTGGGTTGTATGAGAAAAAGGTTTCAGGTGGACCTTTCTTGTACTTATGGTTATCTACATAAAATTGGACCACTATTAACCAATTAATTAATACTTTATTCAATGTCATCTCGAGAAATTAGCTAAGATAATCTAAGATAATGTACTGGAAGCAGTACAACGGACGTGGATTGGCTGGCCTAATTACTAATGATGACGGATTGTGTACCAGGAGGAAAATTTAGCATCTTGTTGGACCCTTGTTAGAAATTGCTGGTTATCCATTCCTTTTTTATCTTTGCCAACCATTTTGTCAAATCTTAAAATATACTTTTATAAATCATTTATTTTAACTTGACTAGAAAAATTCATAATACTTCCTTTTCTTTTGGTGCTTTGTCTGTTTGATTTTATGTGACAATTTTGTTATTTAAATTAGGCCGCAAATTAGCGAATGTTACGAAACTTAGCTCAAACTAATAATATAAAACAAGAATGTAGGGAGAAGAGAGAAGAGATTCTTATTTCTTCCTTGTATTCAAGTATGTACAATGTGATGTCCAAACCCTCTATTTATAGGATGACATTGAGGTATACAAAGGGATATCATAAACATGGTATTAACTATTTAGATCGTGGGGAAAGATCATGGGGAGGTTATGGAGGTGAGGGAGTTACAACTATAATGGTGAGAAGTAGTGGGAGTTATCTACTTAATGGAGAAGAGTAGTGGGAGTAACTTATTTAGGAGTTATAGACATCCACTACAAAATAATAGTTCATAACACTCCCCCTTGGATGTCTATAGATAATGTGCCTCGTTAAAACCTTACTAAGAAAAAATTCCGTGGGAAAAAATCTTAGTGAAGGAAAAAGAGTACACATATCTTGTAATACGCATTATTTGCTGCCTCATTAAAAACCTTGCCAGAAAAACCTAGTGGGATAAAATCTTAGCTAAGGGAAAAAGAGTACAGCGCATATTTGCCTCCCCCTGATGAAAACATCACTTTATTCTTCGGAGACGACGAATACCAAGCTTGTATAACAACTTCTCTAATATTGGGATCCGCAATGTCTTGTGAAGAAGTTTGTTAAATTATCACTTGAACAAATTTGTTGAAGAACTTTGGTGAATGTGCTTTATTTTGTCTCCTTCGATAGTCCTTCTTTCAATTGATATAAGCAAACAACATTATCTTCAGTATTATTGGAATCTTCTCTTCAAAGTCAAGTCACACGTCTGTTGTGTGTTGAGCCCCTTGCTTTATCAGTTGCTTATCTTGGCATGACTTGAATAAGTATCAACAATTAACTGCCTTGTAAAATGATAATATGGCAGTACTCTTACATGCAAATGGAATGTTTGAAGAACGAACTTCAGGAAAATGCCTGCATTTGCATAACCAACAAAATCTTGGCAATATTTGTTAGAATAAACAAATCTACATCAAGTATTCCTTTTGAAATATAATAATAATTGTATTCCAATATCTTCACATTGGAATAAAACTATATCTTGCTAGCATATTGTTATACTCATGGTTCTAGCCAGATATATTAGTGTACCAATTGCACTGGACACAAAAATAAATCATGTACGCCATGATCGCTCTAATCTACATAAGGATCTGCCGAAGATTTATTTAGTAAATTTCTTGGGAACCTTAATATGCTTCAGAACAATTTAAATCATTCAAGGATTTCATTATATGCATATCAAATGTATTGTCAGACCAAAATCTGAAATGACTCCATTCCCCACAGGAGAACATGTCTCCTAATACCAGTATATTTACGAAAATTTTGTGCCACAAGTCGTCTTTATGTCTATCGACTTGATTTTTTATTTCACTTTCAGGGGTGGGGACTATCCGTCCAACTTCATATTTTTCAGATGAAGTCAATTTCATTGCATATTTGTTATTTGGCCAATCATTTATCTGTACAAATTCCATGACAGATTTGAGCTCAATATCCTCGTCAATATTGAGCGCTACATTATATTAACAACATCATCGACGATCATTTTACATCGGTTCCATCATCGCACAATAAAGACATAACTTATCGAGATCTCATTATTTTCAGGTACCTGAGCCTCTCCCATGAGGTCTTATAAAATGTTATGTCATGGTGCTCTTATAAAGCACTTGCCTCCTTATTATGACCATCTTGAACATTTGCTCCCTCCTTCTTCAAGGAGTTTTAACTTTGGAACCGATTTTGTCACGATCCGGATTTCCCACCCTCGGAAGTCGTGATGGCGCCTACTCGTAGAAGCTAGGCAAGCCACGATCTTAGAAATCATTACTCTTTTTGTTTTTAATTCCTTTCTAACCAATTAAATTAACCGGAAATAAATAATTAAATAACAGCGGAATAAGAAATTTAGCGGAAGTCTTAAATAACTATAAAACCAAAATATCCTGAACACCAACACATGCCTCTAACCAGAATCTGGTGTCACAACATCCACGGACTGTCTAGGATTACTAAAAATAAGTGTTTGAAAGAAAGAATATAGTCTGTCTCGAGTACAAATGACAACAGAATGTAAAACTGAGAAGAGACGTCGGGCCTGCGAACGCCAGCAGGGCTACCTCGGAGTCTCGGACTGAAGGATATCTCCCAATCTACTGCTGGTGACCAAATGCTACTCCGGGGCCTGGATTTGTGCAAAAGAGCACAGAGTGTAGTATCAGCACAACTGACCCCATGTGATGGTAAGTGCCTAGCCTAACCTCGGCGAAGTAGTGACGAGGCTAGGACCAGACTACCGAATAAACATGTATAGTTATATAATATACAGCGGAAAGTAAAGCAGAAATAAACAAGCAAGGATGGGGGGGGACATGTTGCGGGGAGATAACAGTTCCGAATAAAGCATCAAGTAAGGAAAGGAACAACATAACTACAATGTAAACAAGAAGCAGAAATCAAACAAGTGCACGGCATCATCCTTCGTGCTTTTACTCTCGTTATCACCAAGCAATAATATATTGAAAACGTGCACGGCATCACCCTTCGTGCTTTTACTCTCTTTCCTCACCAAAGCAATTAGAATAATAAAATGTGCACGGCATCACCCTTCGTGCTTTTACTCTCTTTCCTCACATATAGTCAATAGAATTGGCACGGAATGGTACATCGTGCGGCACGGCATCACCTTTCGTGCTTTTCACTCTTTCCTCACAATAGCAAACAATACACAGCATCACCCTTCGTGCTTTAACGCTCTTCCTCACCCAAACAACAATCACAAACAAGGGGCAAGGGAATAAACAAAACAATAATAGAAATCCCGGCAAGGGAACACAATTAACCAATTAAATCCCGGAAAGGGTATAACATTAACAATCTCAACATCCCGGCAAGGGAGATAATTCACAAAGCAACAAATATCCCTGCAAGGGAACAATTTAATAACTCTTTCTCTTTTGCTTTCACTTTTATTTCATAACTCACTTTACCACTTGAGCCAATGCTCCAAAGGGTTCAATCATCTCATATACTTTCACAATT